>NW_012297901.1:0-4168 GCF_000151885.1 Dipodomys ordii | reverse complement strand
CGCTGTGTTCTTTGCTGTGTCCCCCGCTGAGTCCCGCTGTGTCCCCCGCTGTTTACCGCTGTGTCCCCCACTGTGTTCCCAGCTGTGTACCCGCTGGGTCCCTCTCTATCCCTGGTGTGTCCTCGCTGTATAACTGCTATGTCCCTCTGTGTCCCCGCTGTGTCCCACTGTGTCCCGCAGTGTCCCCCTATGTCCCCTCTGTGTCCTCGCTGTATCCCCTGCTGTGTCCCATTGTGTCCCCTGCTGTGTTCCCGCTGTGTCCCCGCTGTGTCCTAGCTGTGTCCCGCTGTGTCCCCGTTGTTCCCTGGTTTGTCCCCACTGTCCCCCGCTGTGTCCCTCGCTGTGTACCTCTGTGTCCCGCTCTGTCCTCGCTTTGTCCCCGCTATGTCCCGCTGTGTCCCTGCTGTGTCAGTGCTATGTTCCACTCTCTCCCGCTGTGTGCAGCTCTGTGTCCTCCGCTGTGTCCCCCGCTGTGTCCTGCTGTGTCCCGCTGTGTGTCCCACTGTGTCCCCCGCTGTGTCCCTGCTGTGTCCATTTGTTTCCCGCTGTGTCCCCTGTGTACCCTGCAGTGTCCTGCTGTGTCCCCCGATGTGTCTCGCTGTGTCCCGCTGTGTCACCGGCTGTGTCCCCTGCTGTGTCCCGCTCTTTCCCGCTGTGTCCCGCTGTGTCCTTGCTGTGTCCCAATTTGTGTCCCGCTGTGTCTTCGCTGGGTCCCCTGCTGTGTCCCGCTGTGTCCCCATGTGTCACTCGGTGTCCTCGCTGGGTCCCCCGCTGTGTCCCCGCTCTGTCCCTGCTGTGTTCCACTCTCTCCCGCTGTGTGCGGCTCTGTGTCCCCTGCTGTGTCCCCCGCTTTGTCCCGCAGTATCCCGGTGTGTCCCGCTTTTTCCCCGCTGTGTCCCGCTGTTTCCCACTGTGCCCCTGCTGTGTCCCCGCTGTGTCCCGCTGTGTACCACGCTGTGTCCCACTGTGTCCCGCTGTGTGCCCCCTTTTTTCCCCTCTGTGTCCTGCTGTGTCCCTTGCTGTGTTCCCACTGTGTCCCGCTGTGTCCCCGCTGTGTAACGCTGGGTCCCCCTTTGTGTCCTGCTGTATCCCCAGCTGTGTCCTGCTGTGTCCCCCTGTGTCCTGCTGTGTCCCTTGCTGTGTCCCCCACTGTGTCCCGCTGTGTCCCGCTGTGGCCTTGCTGTGTCCCTCTGTGTCCCGCTTTGTCCTCGCTGTGTCCCCTGCTATATCCCGCTGTGTTCCCTGCTCTGTCCTGCTGTGTCCCCGCTGTGCCCCGCTGTGTCCCCCTCTATATCCTGCTCTGTCCCCCGCTGTGTCCCCCACTGTGTCCCACTGTGTCCTCCACTGTGTCCCGCTGTGTCCCGCTGTGTCCCCGCTGTCCGCCGGTGTGTCACCGCTGTCCCCCGCTGTATCCCACGCTGTGTCCCACTGTGTCCTCGCTGTGTCTCACTGTGTCCCTGCTGTGTCTCCGCTGTGTCCCGCATTGTCCCGCTCTGTCCCCCGCTGTGTTCCTCTGTGTGCCCACTTTGTTCCCCTCTGTGTCCTGCTATGTCCCCTGCTGTGTCCCCTTTGTGTCCCGCTGTGTCCCCCGCTGTGTCCCCGCTGTGTCCCGCTGTGGCCTTGCTGTGTCCCGCTGTGTCCTCGCTGTGTCCCCGTTGTTTCCCGCTGTGTCCTGCTGTGTCCGGCTGTGTCCCCGCTGTCCCCCGCTGTGTCCCCTGCTGTGTCCCCGCTGTGTCCAGCTGTGTCCCGTTTTGTCCCGCTGTGTCCCGCTGTGTCCCCGCTTTGTCCCCTTCTTTGTCCCCGCTGTGTCCAGCTGTGTCCTGCTGTGTCCCCCGCTGTGTCCCACTGTGTCCCCTGCTGTGTCCCCCGCTGTGTCTTGCTGTGTCCCGTTGTGTCCTTGCTGTGTCCCGCTGTGTCCTGCTGTGTCCCTCTCTGTCACCGCTGTCCCCCACTCTGTCCCCTGCTGTGTCCCCTGCTGTGTCCCGCTGTGTCCCCGCTGTGTCCCCGCTGTGTCCCGCTGTGTCCCGCTGTGTCCCCGTTGTGTCCCCGCTGTGTCCCGCTGTGTCTCTGGTGTGTCCGCACTGTGTAACCGCTAAGACCCTCTGTGTCCCCGCTGTGTCCCATGTGTCCCCCGCTGTTTCCCCGCTGTGTCCCCGCTGTTTCCTCCTGTGTCCCACTGTGTCCTCGCTGTGTCCTTGTGTATCCTGCTGTGTCCACCCGCTGTGTCCCCCACTATTTCCCCGCTGTGACTTTCTCTGTCCATGCTGTGTCCCCTGTTGTGTCCCAGCTGTGTCCCCCGCTGTGTCCCAGCTGTGTCCCACTCTGTCCCCACTGTGTCCCGCTTTGTCCTGCTGTATCCCCCGCTGTGTCCCGCTGTGTCCCCTTTGTGTCCGGTTGTGTTTCCCGCTGTGTCCTGCTTTGTACCCTCTGTGTCCCGCTGTGTACCGATGTGTCCCCGCTGTGTCCCCGCTGTGTCTCCCTGCTGTCCCCCACTGTGTCCCCACTCTGTTCCGCTGTGTCCCAGCTGTGTCCCCGCTGTGTCTCCCTGCTGTCCCCCGCTGTGTCCCCTCTGTGTCCCGCTGTGTCCCGCTGTGTCCTCGCTGTGTCCCCGCTTTTTCCCGCTATGTCCTGCTGTACCCGGCTGTTCCTGCTGTCCCCCACTGTGTCCCCTGCTCTGTCGCCGCTGTGTCCCGCTGTGTCCCCCGCTGTGTCCCGCTGTGTCCCCTGCTGTGTCTCCCTCTGTGTCCCACTGTGTCCCGTTGTGTCCTTGCTGTTTCCCCGCTGTGTCCTGCTGTGTCCCTCTGTGTCCCCGCTGTCCCCCGCTGTGTCCCCTGCTGTGTCCCCCGCTGTGTCCCGCTGTGTCCCCGCTGTGTCCCCGCTGGGTCCCGCTGGGTCCCGCTGTGTCCTCGCTGTGTCCCCGCTGTGTCCCGCTGTGTCCCTGGTCTGTCCTCACTGTGTAACTGCTAAGCCCCTCTGTGTCCCCGCAGTGCCCACTGTGTCCCCTGCTGTTTCCCCGCTGTGTCCCCGCTGTTTCCTCCTGTGTCCCACTGTGTCCTCGCTGTGTCCTTCTGTATCCTGCTGTGTCCTCCGCTGTGTCCCCCACTATTTCCCCGCTGTGACTTTCTGTGTCCATGCTGTGTCCCCCGCTGTGTCCCGCTGTGTCCCCCGCTGTGTTCCCCGCTGTGTCCCACTGTATCCTCGCTGTGTCCCCGCTGTGTCCCGCTGTGTTCTGCTGTGTCCGCCTCTGTGTCCCCAGCTGTTCCCGCTATGTCCCCGCTGGGTCCCGCTGTGTCTCGCTGTGTCCCCGCTGTGTCCCCGTAGTGTCCTTCTGTGTCCCCGCTGTGTCATCGCTGTGTCACTGCTATGTCCCTCTGTGTCCCCGCTCTGTGTTCCACTGTGTCCCGCAGTGTCCCGCTATGTCCCCACAGTGTCCTCGCTGTGTCCCCCGCTGTGTCCCACTGTGTCCCCCCCTGTGTCCCCGCTGTGTCCCAGCTGTGTCTTCTTGTGTCCCGCTGTGTTCTTGCTGTGACCCCCGCTGTGTCCCGGTGTGTCCCCCACTGCGTCCTGCTGTTTCCCGCTGTGTCCCGCTGTGTCCTGCTTTGTCAGCCTGTGTCCCCTGCTGTGTCCCGCTGTGTCCCAGCTGTGTCCCGCTGTGTCCTCGCTGTGTTCCACTGTGTCCCCCGCTGTGTCCCGCTGTGTCCCCCGCTGTGTCCCCGGTGTGTCCCGCTGTGTCCCCGCTGTGTTCCCCGCTGTGTCCCCGCTGTGTCCCACTATGTCCCCACTGTGTCTCGCTTTGTCCCGCTGTGTCCCCCGCTGTGTCCCGCTGTTTGCCCCCTTTGTTCCCGTCTGTGTCCTGCTGTGTCCCCTGCTGTGTCCCCGCTATGTCCCGCTGTGTCCCCGCTGTGTAATGCTGGATCCCTCTTTGTGTCCCGCTGTGTCGCCGCTGTGTCCCCTGCTGTGTCCCCCGCTGTGTCCTGCTGTGTCCCGCTGTGGCCTTGCTGTTTCCCCTGCTGTGTCCCTCTGTGACCCGCTTTGTCCTCGTTGTGTCCCCTGCTATATCCCGCTGTGTCCCCCCTTTGTCTCCGCTGTGTCCCGCTGTGTCCCTAGATGTGGTCCTCACAGTGTAACCCCTAAATCCCCTCTGTATCCCATTGTGTCCACTGTGTCC
>NW_012297900.1:0-4168 GCF_000151885.1 Dipodomys ordii | reverse complement strand
CGTTGATACAGCGTGGACACAGCGTTACACAGCTTGTTACACAGCTGGGGACACAAAGGGACACAGTGGGGGACACAGCGGGACACAGCGGGACACAGTGGGACACAGACGGGACAAAATGTGAGACACAGCGGGGGACAGAGCGGGAGACAGCGGGGACACAGCGAGGACACAGCGAGACACAGCGGGGACACAGCGGGGACTCAGCGGCGGACACAGCGGGGGACAATGCGGGACACCACGGAACACAGCGGGACACAGCGGGAAACAGCTGTGACCCTGCGGGGACACAGCGGGGGACACAGCGGGAAACAGCGGGACACAGCTGGACACAGTGTCGATGCATCGGGGACATAGCCGGACACAGCGGGGTACACAGCTGGGGTCACAACGGGACACAGGGGGGGACACAGCGAGGACACAGCGGAACACAGCGTGGGACACAGCGAGGACACAGCGGGACAGAGCGGGACACAGCGGGGACACAGGGAGGACACAGAGGGACACAGCTGGGGACACAGCGGGACACAGCGGGAACACAGCGGGGACTCACCGGGGAACACAGCGGGAGAAAAAGCGGGACACCAAGGGACACAGTGTGACACAGCGGGACACAGCGGGGAACAAAGCTGGGGACACAACGGGCAACAGCGGGGGACACAGCGGGACACAGTGGGACACAGCAGGGACAAAGCGGGAGAAAGAGCGGGGGACAGAGCGGGACACAAAGGGGACACAGCGGAAACCAGCGGGGAAACAGCGGGGACTCAGGGGGGGACACAGAGGGACAAAGGTGGTCACAGTTGGACACAGCCGGGACACAGCAGGGACACAGCCGGGTACACAGCTGTTAACACAACGGGACACAGTTGGGGACACAGCGGGACACAGCGGGACACAGCGGGGGACACAGCGGGGGACACAGTGGGACACAGCGGGGGACACAGCGGGACACAGCGGAGACACAGAGGGGACTCAGCAGGGGACATAGCGGGGGACAAATCGGGACACCACAGGACACAGTGGGACACAGCGGGACACAGCGGGGACACTGTGGGGATACAGCAGGACAAAGCGGGGGACCCAGCGGGACCCAGCGGGACCCAGCAGGACCCAGCAGGGAAACAGCGGGGACACAGTGGGACACAGCGAGGACACAGCGGGACACAGTGGGACACTGCGGGGCACAGTGGGGGACACAGCGGGATACAGCGGGGGACACAGGGAGGACACAGCTTAACACAGCATGGGACAAAGCGAGGACACAGCGGGAAACAGCGAGACACAGCGGGAACCAGCGGGGACCCAGCAGTGGACACAGCGGGACACAGCGGGGAACAAAGCGGGACACCACGGAACACAGCAGGACAAAGCGTGAAACAGCGGTGAACCTGCGGGGACACAGCAGGACACAGCGGGGGACCCTGCCGGACACAGCGGGACACAGCGGGGGACACAGCCGGACACAGCAGGGACACAGCGGGGACACAGCGGGACCCAGCAGGACACAGCGGGGGACACAGCGGGACACAGCGGGACACAGCGGGGGACACAGCAGGGACACAGTGCGACACAGTAGGACACAGCGTGGGACAAAGCGGGAGATAGCGGAGGACACAGCGAGGACACAGCTGGACACAGCGGGGACACAGAGGGGACAGAGCAGGGGACATAGAGGGGAAAAAGCGGGACACCACGGGACACAGTAGGACACAGCGGGACACAGCGGGGACACTGCGGGACACAGCCGGGGGACACAGCGGTGGACAGCGGGGGAAAGAGAAGGGACACAGCGGGACACAGAGGGGACACAGCTGGACACAGAAGGGTACACAGCGGGGCACAGCGGTCTCACAACAAGGACAGAGCTGGACACAGAGGGACACAGAGGGGACAGAGCGTGACACAGCGGGACACAGCAGGGGACTCAGCGGGACACAGCTGGGGACACAGGGAGGACACAGCTGGACACTGAGGGAGACAGAGCGAGGACACAGCCGGACACAGCGAAACACAGCGAGACACAGCCGGGGACACAGAGGGACACAGTGGGGTACACAGCAGGGACAAAGCGGGACACAGCGGGGGACACAGCGAGGACAAAGCGGGACAGCGGTGACACAGCGGGACACAGCTGGGGACACTGCGGGACACAGCGGGACCCAGCGGGGACAAAGCATGAGACACAGCGGTGGACAGAGCGGGAGACAGAGGCGGACACAGCGAGGACACAGCGGGACACAGCGGGGACACAGAGGTGGCTCAGGGGGGGCCACAGCGGGGGACAAAGCGGGACACCACGGAACACTGCGGGACACAGCGTGAAACAGCGGTGAACCTGCAGGGACACAGCGGGGGACACAGCGGGACACAGCGGGGACACAGCGGGGACACTGCGGGACACAGCAGGACACAGTGGGACACAGCAGGACACAGCGGGGGACACAGCGGGACACAGCGTTGGACACAGCGGGACAGAGCGGGGACACAGAGGAGACTCAGCAGTGGACATAGCGGGGGACAAAGCGGGACACCACAGGACACAGTGGGACACAGCGGGAAACACCGGGGACACTGCGGGGACACAGCGGGACAAAGCGGGGGACCCAGCGGGACCCAGCGGGACACAGCAGGACCCAGCGGGGAAACAGGGGGGACACAGTTTGACACAGCGAGGACACAGCGGGACACAGCGGGACACTGCGGGGCACAGTGGGGGACACAGCAGGACACAGCGGGGGACACAGGGAGGACACAGCGGAACACAGCATGGGACAATGAGAGGACACAGCAGGAAACAACGAGACACAGCGGGACCCAGCGGGGACCCAGCAGTGGACACAGTGGGACACAGCGGGGGACAAAGCAGGACACCACGGAACACAGCAGGACACAGCCTGAAACAGCAGTGAACCTGCGGGGACACAGCGGTACACAGTGGGAGACACAGCGGGACCCAGCGGGACACAGCGGGGGACACAGCGGAACACAGCGGGACACAGCGGGGGAAACAGCAGGGACACAGTGGGACACAGTAGGACACAGCGTGGGACAAAGCAGGAGACAGCGGAGGGCACAGCGAGGACACAGCTGGACACAGCGGGGACACAGAGGGGACACAGAGGGGACTCAGCAGGGGACATAGAGGGCAAAAAGCGGGACACCACGGGACACAGTAGGACACAGCGGGACACAGCGGGGACACTGCGGGACACAGCCGGGGGACACAGCGGTGGACAGCGGGGGACAGAGAAGGGACACAGTGGGACACAGAGGGGACACAGCTGGACACAGAAGGGTACACAGTGGGGCACAGCGGACACACAACGGGGACAGAGCTGGACACAGAGGGACACAGATGGGACAGAGCGTGACACAGCAGGACACAGCGGAACACAACAGGGGACTCAGCGGGACACAGCGGGGGACACAGGGAGGACACAGCTATACACTGAGGGAGACAGAACAAGGACACAGCAGGACACAGCGAAACACAGCGTGACACAGTGGGGACACAGCAGGGGACACAGCGGGACACAGCAGGGGACACAGAGGAACACAGCGGGGTACACAGCAGGGACAAAGCGGGACACAGCGGGGGACACAGGGAGGACAAAGCGGGACAAAGCGGTGACACAGCGGGACACAGCTGGGGACAATGCGGGACCCAGCGGGACCCAGCGGGGACACAGCAAGGACACAGCGGGGGACACAGCGGGACACAGCGAGAGACACAGCGGGGGACACAGCGGGACACAGCGAGAGACACAGCGGGGGAGAAAGCGGGACACAGCAGGGAACAAAGAGAGGACACAGCGGGACCCAGCGGGACACAACGTCGATAGAGCGGGGACACAGCGGGACACAGCAGTGACACAACGGGACTCAGCAGAGGACACTGCGGGACAGAGAGGGACCCAGAGGGAACACAGCAAGGACACAGCGGGGGACACAGCGGGACACAGCGGGGGACACAGCGAGGGACACAGCGGAGGACACAGCAAGACACAGTGGGGAACACAGAGAGAGACACAGTAGGACCCAGCGGGACACAGCATCGATACAGCAGAGACACAGCGGGACACAGCGGGGTACACAGCTGTTGACACAACGGGACACAGTGGGGGACACAGCGGGACACAGCGGGGCACAGCAGGGAAAAAACTGA
>NW_012297899.1:0-1801 GCF_000151885.1 Dipodomys ordii | reverse complement strand
GCCTTTGCAGGAGCTGCCCCCCCGGGAGGGCACAGGCTGGACCACCCACTTGGTGAGCTCCCCCTGAGTGAGGGGGTGGGCAGGGCCGTCGCTGTACCGGAGCTGGGCCTCCCCAGAATGATCCAGGCCAGTCCGGAGTCTCCCTGCGCTGAGGTGTGGAGGGCAGGAGAGAAAAGGGGCTCAGACGGTCCCCCCTGGATGGCCGGAGGCCGGTGGCCATCCCTGAGTCTGCTGGACCTTGAGGGAAGCTGGTCCTTCCGCTGGGCGCCCTCCGTGCTGGACGTCCCGTTCGGCTCTGCCCTGCGGCCGGTCCTTCCCGGTCCCTGAGCTCGGGCCCAGCTTCCTCTTCCTCCTGCCTGCTCCGAGCCGCCCTCCCCAGCGGCCATTGGGCCTCGCACAGACCAGGCTGGACGGGGTGGACGGGGTGGACCAGGCCTCGTGCAGGGCCTGGGACGCGGGGCCGGGGAGGGAAGAGTCGGGGACCAGTGACTGAGGCTGGGCAGGTTTGGGGGGCAGTCCTGTTTGCCTGAGGGGAAGTCAGCAGGGCCCTGTGGCACCAGGGTGGGTGGGTGGGTGGGTGGGCTGCAAACCAGAGGCCACTGTGAGCAGGTGGCCGCGCCCCCGGCTGGGGACTCCCCGGGCACAAGGCGGGCTGCAAACCGGAGACCACTGTGAGCAGGTGGCCGCGCCCCTGGCTGGGGACCCCCCGGGCACAAGGCGGGCTGCAAACCGGAGACCACTGTGAGCAGGTGGCCGCGCCCCCGGCTGGGGACCCCCCGGGCACAAGGCGGGCTGCAAACCGGAGACCACTGTGAGCAGGTGGCCACGCCCCCGGCTGGGGACCCCCGGGCACGAGGCGGGCAGCAACATGGCCCTGTGAGCAGGTGGCCGCGCCCCCGCCTGGGGACCCCCGGGCACGAGGCGGGCAGCAACGTGGCCCTGTGAGCAGGTGGCCGCGCCCCCGGCTGGGGACCCCCGGGCACGAGGCGGGCTGCAAACCGGAGACCACTGTGAGCAGGTGGCCGCGCCCCCGGCTGGGGACCCCCGGGCACGAGGTGGGCAGCAACGTGGCCCTGTGGGCCCTGGTGGGGTTACGCCATGCGCCTTGGATGCTGAGAGGCCTGCCTCGGTTCCCCAGCGCCCGACTCTTACCTCCCAGTAAAGTTTGTCTCTGCTCAGCTTCTCCTGCCTCATCATTCTTTGCTGAATGGAGAAAGGAGAGAAGCGAGGACCCTGGCCGCTGAGCGGGCGGGCCTGTGTGCACACGGAGACCAGGTACACGTGTGCACGCACATGCACGCACGCACACACGCACACATGCCCACGGCGCATGTGCCCACAGGCCCTCACACAGCACACACCTGACAACACTCGTGCAGACGGACAGACAGAGGGCCGAGCTCGCGGGCACAGAGCACTTGGAGCGAGCACTCCATGCGCGGCTCAGGCCCTGCTCAGGCTGCTGGTTCAGGTGCCTGGAAGGCCCCAAGGGCCACTCAGTGCCAGTGCCCCCCACCAGCACCCCCCCACCAGCACCCCCCCACCAGCACCCCCACACCAGCACCCCCACACCAGCGCCCCCACACCAGCGCCCCCACACACCGGCGCCTGCTCTCCAGCCCTGCCCTGCCCTCCCCGGCTGTGACCGGCTCCCCTGCCCTGCCCTCCCCGGCTGTGACCGGCTCCCCTGCCCTGCCCTCCCCGGCTGTGACCGGCTCCCCTGCCCTGCCCTGCCCGGCAGTGACCGGCTCCCCTAACCTGCCCTCCCCGGCTGTGACCGGCTCCCCTGCCCTGCCCTGCC
>NW_012297898.1:0-4169 GCF_000151885.1 Dipodomys ordii | reverse complement strand
GCAGAAGGAGAAAGCAAAAAGAGAAGCAGTAGGAGAAGTAGAAGAAGCAGCAGAAGGGAGAAGCAGCAGAAGAAGCAGAAAAACAAGCAGGAGAAGCAGAAGCAGAAAGAGAAGTAGAAGCAGAAGAAGCAGAAGCAGAAGAAGAAGCAGTAGAAGCACAAGAAGCAGAAGTAGGAGAAGCAGAAGCAGAAGATAAAGAAGAAGCATAAGAAGCAGAAGCAGAAGGAGAAGCAGAAACAGAAGGAGAAGCAGAAAGAGAAAGAGGGGAAGCAGAAGCAGGAGAAGCAGAAGCATAAGAATCCGAAGAAGCAGAAGCAGAACCTGAAGCTGAAGGAGAAGCAGGAGAAGCAGAAGAAGCCGAATCTGGAGAAGCAGAATGAGAAGCTGAAGTAGAAGCAGAAGCAGAAGCAGAAAGAGAATCAAAAGCAGAAGGAGAAGCAGAAGAAACAGAAGAAGCAGAAGCAGTAGCAGTTGCAGCAGAAGCAGAAGGAGAAGCAGAAGGAAAAGCAGAAGAACGAGAAGGAGAAGGAGAAACAGAAGGAGAAGCAGAAGGAGAATCAGAAGGAGAAGCAGAAGAAGCAGAAGGAGAAGCAGAAGCAGAAGGAGAACAAGAAGGAGAAGCAGGAGAATCAGAAGAAGCAGAAAGAGAAGGAGAAGAAGGAGAAGCAGAAGTAGAATCAGAAGAAACAGAAGAAGAAGAAGCGGAAGAAACAGAAGCAAAAGAAACAGAAGAAGGAGAAGAGCAGAAGCAGAAGCAGAAGGAGAAGCAGAAGCAGAAGGAGAAGCAGAAAGAGAAGCAGGAGAACCAGAAGAAGCAGGAGAAGCAGAAGCAGAATAAACAGGAGAAGCCGAAGAAGCAGAAGCAGAATATGAAGCAGAAGGAGAAACAGAAGAAGCACAATCTGAAGCAGAAGCAGAAGAAACAGAAATAGTAGAATAAGCAGAAGCAGAAGCACCAGGACAAGCAGAAGAACAAGAAGGAGAAGGCGAAAGAGAAGGATTAGGAGTAGGAGAAGCAAAAGGATAAGCTGAAGCAGAAAGAGACGCAGAAGGAAAAGCAGCACGAGAAGTAGGAGAAGCAAGAGAAGCAGAAGCAAGAGAAGCAGAAGAAACAGAAGGCGCAGAAGCAGAATGAGAAGCAGAAGGAGAAATTGAAGCAGAAGGAGAAGCAGAAGCAGAAGGAGAAGCAGAAGAAGGAGAAGTAAAAGCAGAAAGAGAAGCAGAACGAGAAGCAGGAGAAGCAGAAACAGAAGAAACAGAAGGAGAAGAAGCAGAAGCAGAAGGAGAAGCGGAAACAGAAGGAAAAGCAGAAAGAGAAGCAGGAGAAGCAGAAGAAGCAGCAGCAGGAGAAGCAGAAGCAGAAGAAACCGAAGAAGCAGAAGCACAACCTGAAGCAGAAGGAGAAGCAGAAGAAGCATAATCTGGAGAAGCAGAAGGAGAAGCAGAAGCAGAAAGCAGAAGGAGAAGCAGAAGGAGAAGCAGCAGAAACAGAAGAAGCAGAGGCAGTAGCAGAAGAAGCAGAAGATGCAGAAGCAGAAGGAGAAGCAGAAGGAAAAGCAGAAGAACGAGAAGGTGAGGGAGAAGGAGAAACAGAAAGAGAAGCAGAAAGAGAAGCAGAAGAAGGAGCAGGAGAAGGAAAAGCAGCAGGAGAAGCAGAAAGAGCAGCAGAAGGAGGAGCAGGAGATGCAGAAACAGGAGAAGCATAAGCAGAACAAAGAGGAGAAGGACAAGAAGCAGAAGCAGAAGGAGAAGCAGAAACAGAAGGAGAAGCAGAAAGAGAAGGAGGGGAAGCAGAAGAAGCAGAAGCAGGAGAACGAGAAGCATAAGAATCCGAAGAAGCTGAAGGAGAACCTCAGGCAGAAGGAGAAGCAGAAGAAGCAGAATCTGGAGAAGCAGAAGGAGAAGCAGAAGCAGAAAGAGAATCAAAATCAGAAGGAGAAGCAGAAGAAACAGAAGAAGTAGAAGCAGTAGCAGGTGTAGCAGAAGCAGAACGAGAAGCAGACGGAAAAGCAGAAGAACAAGAAGGAGAAGGAGAAACAGAATAGAAGCAGAAGGAGAAGCAGAAAGAGAAGCAGGTAAAGCAGAAGAAGAAGAAGCAGAAGGAAAATAAGAAGGAGAAGCAGAAGAAGGAGAAGGAGAAGCAGAAGCAGTAGAAGATGCAGAAGGAAAAGCAGAAGAAGCAGAAGGAGAAGCAGGAAAAGCAGAAGAAGCAGAAGCAAAAGGAGAAGCAAAAGAAGGAGAAGGAGAAGCAGAGGCAGAAGAAGAAGCATAAGGACAAGCACAAGCAGAAGGAGATGCAGAAGGAGAAGCAGAAGAAGCAGAAGATGAAGGAGAAGCAGAAGTAGGAGAAGGAGAAGGAGGAGAAGCAGAAGGAGAAGCAGAAGCGGAATGAGAAGCAGAAAGAGAAGCAGGAGAAGCACAAGAAGCAGAAGCAGGAGAAGCCGAAAGAGAAGAAGAAGAAGAAGCAGAATCAGAATCAGAAGTAGAAGCAGAAGCAGAAGGAGAAGCAGCAGAAGAAGTAGAATCAGAAATTCAGGTAGGAGAAACAGAAGAAGCAGAAGCAGAAGGAGAAGCAAAAAGAGAAGCAGAAGGAGAAGTAGAAAAAGCAGCAGGAGAAGCAGAAAAACAAGCAGGAGAAGCAGAAGCAGAAAGAGAAGTAGAAGCAGAAGAAGCAGAAGCAGAAGAAGAAGCAGTAGAAGCATAAGAAGCAGAAGCAGGAGAAGCAGAAGCAGAAGATAAAGAAGAAGCATAAGAAGCAGAAGCAGAGGGAGAAACAGAAGTAGAAAGAGCAGCAGAAGGTGAAGCAGAAGGTGATGCAGAAGCAGAAAGCGAAGCAGAAACAGAAGGAAAAGAAGAAGGAGAAGTTGGAGAATCAGAAGAAGCAGAACCAGAAGCAGAAAGAGAAGGAGAAGAAGGAGAAGGAGAAGCAGAAGGAGAAGGACAAGCAGGAGAAGCAGAAGAAGCAGAAGCGGGAGAAGCAGAAGAAGAAGAAACAGAAGAAAGAGAAGGAGCAGAAGGAGAAGCAGAAGCAGAAGGAGAAGCAGAAAGAGAAGCAGAAGAAGCAGTAGCAGGAGAAGCAGAAGCAGAAGAAACAGAAGAAGCCCAAGAAGCAGAAGGAGAACCTGAAGCAGAAGGACAAGCAGAAGCAGCAGAAGCTGGAAAAGCAGAAGCAGAAGAAACAAAACAAGGAGAAGAAGCAGAAGCAGAACGAGAAGCAGAAGAAGAAGAAGTAGAAAGAGAAGGATTAGGAGTAGGAGGAGCAGAAGGAGAATCAGAAGCAGAAAGAGAAGCAGAAGGAGAAGCAGAAGGAGAAACAGAAGAAGCAGAAGTAGGAGAAGCAGAAGCAGAAGCAGAATGACAAGCACAAGAAGGAGAAATTGAAGGGGAAGGAGAATGAGACGGAGAAGCAGAAGGAGAAGTAGGAGAAGCAGAAGAAGAAGAAGCAGGAGAAGCAGAAGCAGAAGAAACAGAAGAAGGAGAAGAGCAGAAGCAGAAGCAGACGGAGAAGCAGAAGCAAAAGGAGAAGCAGAAGAAGCAGAAGCTGAAGCAGAAGAAGAAGAAACAGAAAAAGCAGAAGAAGCAGAAGAAGAAGCAGCAGGAGAAGCAGAAGAAGAAGGAGAAGGAGAAAGAGAAGGATTAGGAGTAGGAGAAAGAGAAGGACAAGCAGAAGCAGAAAGAGAAGGAGAATGAGAAGGAGAAGCAGGAGAAGCAGAAGAAGCAGAAGCAGGAGAAGCAGAAGCAGAATGAAAAGCAGAAGAAGGAGAAATTGAAACAGAAGAATATGCAGAAGGAGAAGCAGAAGCAGTAGTAGAAGCAGAAGAAGGAGAAGCAGAAGGAGAAGCATAAAGAGAAACAGAAGGAGAAGCAGGAGAAGCAGGAGAAGCAGAATCAGAAGAAATAGAAGAAGGAGAAGAAGCAGAAGCAGAAAGAGAAGCAGAAACAGAAGGAGAAGCAGAAATAGAAGCAGAAGAAGCCGAAGAAGCAAAAGCAGAACCTAAAGCAGAAGGAGAAGCAGGAGAAGCAGAAGAAGCAGAATCTGGAGAAGAAGAAGGAGAACCAGAAGGAGAAGCAGAAGCAGAAAGAGAAGCAAAAGCAGAAGGAGAAGCAGAAGGAGAAGCAGAAGAAATCGAAGCAGAATCAGTAGCAGAAGAAGCTGAAGATGCAGTGAT
>NW_012297897.1:0-4171 GCF_000151885.1 Dipodomys ordii | reverse complement strand
TTCTGCTTCTCCTGCTTCTGCTCCTTCTGCTTCTACTGCTTCTTCTTCTGCTTCAGCTTCTTCTGCTTCTTCTGCTTCTACTTCTCTTTCTGCTTCTGCTTCTCCTACTTCTTTTTCTGCTTCTTCTGCTGCTTCTCCTTCTGCTGCTTCTTCTACTTCTTCTTCTGCTTCTCTTTTTGCTTCTCCTTCTGCTTCTGCTTCTGCTTCTTCTGTTTCTCCTGCCTGAATTTCTGGTTCTACTTCTTCTGCTGCTTCTCCTTCTGCTTCTGCTTCTACTTCTGCTTCTGTTTCTGCTTCTTCTCTTTCGGCTTCTCCTGCTTCTGCTTCTTGTGCTTCTCCTGCTTCTCTTTCTGCTTCTCATTCCGCTTCTGCTTCTCCTCCTTCTCCTTCTCCTACTTCTGCTTCTCCTTCAGCTTCTGTTTCTTTTGCTTCTCCTGCTCCTCCTTCTGCATCTCCTGCTTGTGCTTGTCCTTATGCTTCTTCTTCTGCTTCTGCTTCTCCTTCTTTTGCTTCTCCTTTTGCTTCTGCTTCTTCTGTTTGTCCTTCTTCTCCTTCTGCTTCTTCTTCTGCTTCTGCTTCTCCTTCTCCTTCTCCTTCTTTTGCTTCTCCTTTTTCTTCTGCTTCTTCTGTTTGTCCTTCTTCTCCTTCTGCTTCTGCTTCTTCTGCTTCTCCTGCTTCTCCTTCTGCATCTTTGTCTGCTTCTCCTTCTTCTGCTTCTCCTTCTGATTCTCCTTCTGCTTCTTCTGCTGCTGCTTTACTGCTTCTCCTTCTGTTTCTCCTTCTGTTTCTCCTTCTGTTTCTCCTTCTCCTTCTTGTTCTTCTGCTTTTCCTTCTGCTTCTCGTTCTGCTTCTGCTACAACTGCTACGGCTTCTACTTCTTCTGTTTCTTCTGTTTCTCCTTCTGCTTTTGATTCTCTTTCTGCTTTTGCTTCTCCTACTGCTTCTCATTCTGCTTCTCCAGATTCTGCTTCTTCTGCTTCATCTGCTTCTCCTTCTGCTTCAGGTTCTGCTTCTGCTTCTTCGGATTCTTATGCTTCTGCTTCTCCTGCTTCTGCTTCTTCTGCTTCCCCTACTTCTCTTTCTGCTTCTCCTTCTGCTTCTGCTTCTCCTTCTGCTTCTGCTTCTTGTCCTTTTCCTGTTTGTTCTGCTTATGCTTCTCCTGTTTCTGCATCTCAAGCTCCTCCTTCTGCTGCTCTTTCTGCTTCTCCTGCTGCTTTTCCTTCTCCTGCTCCTTCTTCTGCTTCTCTTTCTGCTTCTCCTTCTGTTTCTCCTTCTCCTTCCCCTTCTCGTTCTTCTGCTTTTCCTTCTGCTTCTCCTTCTGCTTCTGCATCTTCTGCTTCTTCTGCTACTGCCTCTGCTTCTTTTGTTTCTTCTGCTTCTCATTCTGCTTCTCCTTCTGCTTTTGCTTCTCTTTCTGCTTCTACTTCTCCTTCTGCTTCTCCAGATTCTGCTTCTTCTGCTTCTCCTGCTTCTCCTTCTGCTTCTCCAGATTCTGTTTCTTCTGCTTCTCCTGCTTCTCCTTCTGCTTCAGGTTCTGCTTCTGCTTCTTCAGCTTCTCCTGCTTCTGCTGCTTCTCGTTCGGTTTCTCTTTCTGCTTCTCCTTCTCCTTCTTCTCCTTCTCCTTCTGCTTCTCCTTCTCCTTCTGCTTTTGCTTCAATTTCTCCTTCTGCTGCTCATTCTGCTTCTGCGTCTTCTTTTTCTTCTGCTTCTCCTGCTTCTGCTTCTCCTGCTTCTCCTACTTCTCGTGCTGCTTCTCCTACTGCGTCTCTTTCTGCTTCTGCTTATCCTTTTGCTTCTCGTGCTGTTGCTCCTACTGCGTCTCTTTCTGCTTCTGCTTATCCTTTTGCTTCTCCTACTCCTAATCCTTCTCTTTCGCCTTCTCCGTCTTCTTCTTCTGCTTCTCCTGTTGCTTCTACTTCTGCTTATTCTACTATTTCTGTTTCTTCTGTTTCTGCTTCAGATTGTGCTACTTCTGTTTCTCCTTCTGCTTCTGATTCTGCTTCTGCTTCTTCGGCTTCTCCTGTTTCTTCTCCTTGTGCTTCTCCTGCTTCTTCTGCTTCTCCTGCATCTCTTTCTGCTTCTTCTTCTTCTGCTTCTCCTTCTGCTTCTGCTCTTCTCCTTCTTCTGTTTCTTTTGCTTCTGTTTCTTCTGCTTCTTCTTCTTCTGTTTCTTCTGATCCTATTTCTGCTTCTCGTTCTTCTCCTCTTTCTGCTTCTACTTCTGTTCTTCTGATTCTCCTGCTTCTCCTTCTTGTTCTCCTTCTGTTTCGGCTTCTCTTTCTGCTTCTCCTTGTCCTTCTGCTGCTCCTTCTCCTTCTCCTTCTTCTGCTTCTCCCACTGCTTCTGCTTCTTTTGCTTATTCTTTTTCTTCTGCTTCTGCTTCTCCTGCTTCTGCTTCTACTGCTTCTCCTTATGCTTCTCCTTATGCTGCTTCTTCTTCTTCTTCTTCCTCTTCTTCTTCTTCTTTTTCTTCTTCTTCTTCTTCTCTTTCTTCTGCTTCTGCTTTTCCTGCTTCTTCTGCTTCTACTGTTTCTCTTTCTGCTTCTCATTCTGCTTCTGCTTCTCCTTCTGCTTCTCCTACTGCTTCTGTTGCACTTCCTTATCCTTCTCCTTCTCCTATTTCTGCTTCTCCTTCTGCTTCTGCTTCTTCTGCTTCTCCTGATTCTCGTTCTGCATCTTTTTCTGCTTCTGCTTCTCCTTCTGCTGCTTCTTCTGCTTCTGCTACTCCTTCTTCTGCTTCTCCTTCTGATTCTCCTTCTAATTCTCTTTCTGCTGCTCCTTCTCCTTCTTTTGCTTCTCCCTCTGCTTCTTCTTCTTATGCTTATTCTTTTTCTACTGCTTCTGCTTCTCCTGCTTCTGCTTCTACTTCTTCTCCTTATGCTTCTCCTTCTCCTTCTTCTTCTTCTTCTTCTTCTTCTTCTTCTTCTTCTTCTTCTTCTTCTTCTTCTTCTTCTTCTTCTTCTTCTTCTTCTTCTTCTTCTCTTTCTTCTGCTTCTTCTTTTCCTGCTTCTTCTGCTTCTACTGCTTCTCTTTCTGCTTCCTCATTCTGCTTCTGCTTCTCCTTCTGCTATTCCTATTGCTTCTGCGGCTCTTCCTTCTCCTTCTCCTACTTCTACTTCTACTTCTGCTTCTGCTTCTTCTGCTTCTCCTGCTTCTCCATATGCATCTTCTTCTGCTTCTGCTTCTCCTTCTGCATCTTCTTCTTCTTCTGTTTCTCCTTCTGCTTCTCCTTCTGCTTCTTTTCCTTCTCCTGCTCCTTCTTCTGCTTCTCCTTCTGTTTCTCCTTCTCCTTCTCGTTCTTCTGCTTTTCCTTCTGCTTCTCCTTCAGTTCAGCATCTTCTGCTACTGCCTCTGCTTCTTCTGTTTCTTCAGCTTCTCCTTAAGCTTCTCCTTCTGCTTTTGCCTCTCTTTCTGCTTCTGCTTCTCCAGATTCTGCTTCTTCTGCTTCTCCTGTATCTCCTTATGCTTCAGGTTCTGCTTATGTTTCTTCGGCTTCTTCAGCTTCTGCTTCTCCTGCTGCTGCTTCTTCTGCTGCTCCTGCTTCTATTTCTGCTTTTCCTTCTGTTCTGCTTCTCCTTCTGCTTCTGCTTCTTCTCCTTCTTATGTTTCTTCTGCTTCTGCTTCTCCTGCTTCTGCTTCTCCTGCTTCTCGTTGTGCTTCTCTTTCTGCTTCTCCTTCTCCTTCTCCTTCTTCTGCTTCTCCTTTTGCTTCTCCTTCTCCTTCTGCTTCAATTTCTCCTTCTGGTTCTCATTCTGCTTCTGCGTCTTCTGTTTCTTCTGCTTCTCTTGCTTCTGCTTCTCCTGCTTCTCCTACTTCTCGTGCTGCTTCTCCTTCTGCGTCTCTTTCTGCTTCTGCTTATCCTTTTGCTTCTCCGACTCCTAATCCTTCTCTTTCGCCTTCTCCTTCTTGTTCTTCTGCTTGTCCTGGTGCTTCTGCTTCTGCTTATTCTACTATTTCTGTTTCATCTGCTTCTGCTTCAGATTGTGCTTCTTCTGTTTCTCCTTCTGCTTCAGATTCTGCTTCTGCTTCTTCGGCTTCTCCTGTTTCTTCTGCTTCTGCTTCTCCTGCTTCTTCTGGTTCTCCTGCTTCTCTTTCTGCTTCTCCTTCTGCTTCTGCTTCTCCTTCTGCTTCTGCTTCTGCTCTTCTCCTTCTTCTGTTCTTTTGCTTCTGTT
>NW_012297896.1:0-4171 GCF_000151885.1 Dipodomys ordii | reverse complement strand
GAAGGAGAAGCAGAAGCAGAAAGAGAAGTTAAGCAGAAGGAGAAGCAGAAGAAACAGAAGAAGCAGAAGCAGTAGCAGAAGAAGCTGAAGATGCAGAAGCAGAAAGAGAAGCAGAAGGAATAGCAGAAGAACGAGAAGGAGAAACAGAAGGAGAAGCCGAAGGAGAAGCAGGAAAAGAAGAAGAAGCAGACGGAGAAGCAGAAGAAGGAGAAGGAGAAGCAGAAGCAGGAGAATAAGCAGAAGGAAAAGCACAAGCAGAAGGAGATGCAGAAGGAGAAGCAGGAGAAGCAGAAGAAACAGAAGCAGAAGGAGAAGAAGAAGGAGAAGAAGCAGAATCAGAAGAAGCAGAAGCAGAAATAGAAAGAGAAGCCGACGAAGAGAAGCAGAACGTGAAGCAGGAGACAGAAGCAGAAGCGGGAGAAGCAGAAGAAGAAGAAAGAGAAGAAGGAGAAGGAGCAGAAGGAGAAGCAGAAAGAGAAGCAGGAAAAGCAGTAGAAGCAGAAGCATGAGAAGCAGAAGCAGAAAACAGGAGAAGGACAAGAAGCAGAAGCAGAAGGAGAAGCAGATATAGAAGGAGAAGCAGAAAGAGAAGGAGGTGAAGCAGAAGAAGCAGAAGCAGGAGAAGCAGAAGCATAAGAATCCGAAGAAGCAGAAGCAGAACCTGAAGCAGAAGGAGAAGCAGGAGAAGCAGAAGAAGCAGAATCTGCAGAAGCAGAAGGAGAAGCAGAAGCAGAAAGAGAACCAAAATCAGAAAGAGAAGCAGAAGAAATAGAAGAAACAGAAGCAGTAGCAGAAGAAGCTGAAAATGTAGAAGCAGAAAAAGAAGCGCAAGAAATAGCAGAAGAACGAGAAGGAGAAGGAGAAACAGAAGGAGAAGCAGAAGCAGAATAAGAATCAGGAAAAGCAGAAGCAGAAACAGACGGAGAAGCAGAAGAAGGAGAAGGAGAAGCAGAAGCAGAAGAAGAAGCACAAGGAAAAGCACAAGCAGAAGGAGATGCAGAAGGAGAAGCAGGAGAAGCAGAAGAAGCAGAAGCAGAAGGAGAAGAACTAAAGAGAAGAAGCAGAAGCGGGAGAAGCAGAAGTACAAAGAGAAGCCGACGAAGAGAAGCAGAACGAGAAGCAGGAGAAGCAGAAGAAGCAGAAGCGGGAGAAGCAGAAGAAGTAGAAACAGAAGAAGGAGAAGGAGCAGAAGCAGAAGGAGAAGCAGAAGCAGAAGGGGAAGCAGAAAGAGAAGCAGGAAAAGCAGAAAAGCAGAAGCAGGAGAAGCAGAAGCAGAAGAATACGAAGAAGCAGAAGCAGAAGCAGAACCTGAAGCAGAAGGAGAAGCAGGAGAAGCAGAAGAAGCAGAATCTGGAGAAGCAGAATGACAAGCTGAAGGAGAAGCAGAAGCAGAAAGAGAATCAAAAGCAGAAGGAGAAGCAGAAGAAACAGAAGAAGCAGAAGCAGTAGCAGTTACAGCAGAAGCAGAAGGAGAAGCAGAAGGAAAAGCAGGAGAACGAGAAGGAGAAGGAGAAACAGAGGCAGAAGCAGAAGGAGAAGCAGAAGCAGAAGAAAGAGCATAAGGACAAGCACAAGCAGAAGGAGATGCAGAACGAGAAGCAGGAGAAGCAGAAGAAGCAGAAGATGAAGGAGAAGCAGAAGTAGGAGAAGGAGAAGGAGGAGAAGCAGAAGCAGAAGGAGAAGCAGAAGCAGAATGAGAAGCAGAAAGAGAAGCAGGAGAAGCACAAGATGCAGAAGCAGGAGAAGCCGAAAGAGAAGAAGCAGAAGAAGCAGAAACAGAAGCAGAAGTAGATGCAGAAGCAGAAGGAGAAGCAGCAGAAGAAGTAGAACCAGAAATTCAGGCAGGAGAAACAGAAGAAGCAGAAGCAGAAAGAGAAGCAAAAAGAGAAGCAGAAGGAGAAGTAGAAGAAGCAGCAGAAGGAGAAGCAGCAGAAGAAGCAGAAAAACAAGCAGGAGAAGCAGAAACAGAAAGAGAAGTACAAGCAGATGTAGCAGAAGAAGCAGAAGCAGAAGAAGAAGCAGTAGAAGCATAAGAAGCAGAAGCAGGAGAAGCAGAAGCAGAAGAACAAGAAGCATAAGAAGCAGAAGCAGAAGCAGAGGGAGAAACAGAAGAAGGAGAAGGAGCAGCAGAAGGTGAAGCAGAAGGAGATGGAGAAGCAGAAAGAGAAGCAGAAACAGAAGGAGAAGAAGAAGTAATAGTTGGAGAATCAGAAGAAGCAGAAGCAGAAAGAGAAGCAGAAGAAGAAGAAGGAGAAGCAGAAGCAGAGGAAAGGAAGGAGAAGCAGAAGAAGCAGAAGCGGGAGAAGCAGAAGAAGAAGAAGAAACAGAAGAAGGAGAAGGAGCAGAAGGAGAAGCAGAAGCAGAAGGAGAAGCAGAAAGAGAAGCAGAAGAAGCAGTAGCAGGAGAGGCAGAAGCAGAAGAAACAGAAGAAGCTGAAGAAGCAGAAGCAGGACCTGAAGCAGAAGAAACAGAACAAGCAGAAGAAGCAGTAGCAGAAGCAGAACGAGAAGCAGAAGAAGAAGAAGGCGAAGGAGAAAGAGAAGGATTAGGAGTAGGAAGAGCAGAAGGAGAATCAGAAGCAGAACGAGAAGCAGAAGGAGCAGCAGAAGGAGAAGCAGAAGGAGAAGCAGAAGAAGGAGAAGCAGAAGCAGAAGAAGCAGCAGAAGGAGAAGCAGAAGCAGAAGAAGATGCAGAAGGAGAAGCAGGAGAAGCAGAAGAAGCAAAAGCAGAAGTAGAATCAGAAGAAACAGAAGAAAAAAAGCAGAAGAAACAGAAGCAAAAGAAACAGAAGAAGGAGAAGAGCAGAAGCAGAAGCAGAAGGAGAAGCAGAAGCAGAAGGAGAAGCAGAAAGAGAAGCAGGAGAAGCAGAAGAAGCAGGAGAAGCAGAAGCAGAAGAAACAGGAGAAGCCGAAGAAGCAGAAGCAGAATCTGAAGCAGAAGGAGAAACAGAAGAAGCACAATCTGAAGCAGAAGCAGAAGAAACAGAAATAGTAGAATAAGCAGAAGCAGAAGCACCAGGAGAAGCAGAAGAAGAAGAAGAAGGAGAAGGCGAAAGAGAAGGATTAGGAGTAGGAGAAGCAAAAGGATAAGCAGAAGCAGAAAGAGACGCAGAAGGAGAAGCAGCAAGACAAGTAGGAGAAGCAGGAGAAGCAGAAGCAGAAGAAACAGAAGACGCAGAAGCAGAATGAGAAGCAGAAGGAGAAATTGAAGCAGAAGCAGAAGCAGAAGGAGAAGCAGAAGCAGAAGGATAAGCGGGAACAGGAGAAGCAGAAAGATAAGCAGAACGAGAAGCAGGAGAAGCGGAAGCAGGAGAAGCAAAAGCAGAAGAAACAGAAGAAGGAGAAGAAGCAGAAGCAGAAAAAGAAGCAGAAACAGAAGGAAAAGCAGAAAGAGAAGCAGGAGAAGCAGAAGAAGCAGCAGCAGGAGAAGCAGAAGCAGAAGAAGCCAAAGAAGCAGAAGCAGGACCTGAAGCAGAAGGAGAAGCAGGAGAAGCAGAAGAAGCAGAATCTGGAGAAGGAGAAGGAGAAGCAGAAGCAGAAAGAGAAGCAAAAGCAGAAGGAGAAGCAGAAGGAGAAGCAGAAGAAGCCGAGGCAGTAGCAGAAGAAGCAGAAGATTCAGAAGCAGAAGGAGAAGCGAAAGGAAAAGCAGAAGAACTAGAAGGAGAAGGAGAAGGAAAAACAGAAGGAGAAGCAGAAGGAGAAGCAGAAGAAGGAGCAGGAGAAGGAAAAGCAGCAGGAGAAGCAGAAAGAGCAGCAGAAGGAGAAGCAGGAGATGCAGAAACAGGAGAAGTAGAAGCAGAAGAAACACGAGAAGGACAAGAAGCAGAAGCAGAAGGAGAAGCAAAAACAGAAGGAGAAGCAGAAAGAGAAGGAGGGGAAGCAGAAGAAGCAGAAGCAGGAGAAGCAGAAGCAGAAGAAGCCGAAGAAGCAGAAGCAGAACCTGAAGAAGAAGGAGAAGCAGGAGAAGCAGAAGAAGCAGAATCTGGAGAAGCAGAATGAGGAGGTGAAGGAGAAGCAGAAGCGGAAAGAGAATCAAAAGCAGAAGGAGAAGCAGAAGAAACAGAAGAAGCAGAAGCAGTAGCAGTTGCAGGAGAAGCAGAAGGAGAAGCAGAAGGAAAAGCAGAAGAACGAGAAGGAGAAGGAAAAACAGAAGCAGAAGCAGAAGGAGAATC
>NW_012297895.1:0-4171 GCF_000151885.1 Dipodomys ordii | reverse complement strand
AAATTCAGGCAGGAGAAACATGTATTAAGCAGAAGCAGAAAGAGAAGCAAAAAGAGAAGCAGAAGGAGAAGTAGAAGAAGCAGCAGAAGGAGAAGCAGCAGAAGAAGCAGAAAAACAAGCAGGAGAAGCAGAAGCAAAAGAGAAGTAGAAGCAGAAGAAGCAAAAGAAGAAAAGAAGCAGTAGAAGCATAAGAAGCAGAAGCAGGAGAAGCAGAACCAGAAGAAAAAGAAGAAGCATAAGAAGCAGAAGCAGAGGGGGAAGCAGAAGAAGGAGAAGGAGCAGCAGAAGGAGAAGCAGAAGGAGAATCAGAAGGAGAAGCAGAAGACGGAGAAGCAGAAGCAGAAGAAGAAGCAGAAGAAGAAGCAGAAGCAGAAGAAGATGCAGAAGGAGAAGCAGGAGAAGCAGAAGAAGCAGGAAAAGCAGAAGCAGAGGAAAGAGAAGAAGAAGGAGAAGAAAAGAAGAAGAAGAAGAAGAAGAAGAAGAAGAAGAAGAAGAAGAAGAAGAAGAAGAAGAAGACGACGACGACGACGAAGAAGAAGAAGAAGAAGAAGAAGAAGAAGACGACGACGACGACGACGAAGAAGAAGAAGAAGCATAAGGAGAAGCATAAGGAGAAGCAGAAGCAGGAGAAGAAGAAGCAGAAGATACAGAAGAAGGAGAAGAAGCAGAAGCAGAAGGAGAAGCAGAAACAGAAGGAAAAGCAGAAAGAGAAGCAGAAGAAGCAGAAGAAGCAGTAAAAGCAGAAGCAGAAGAAAGAGAAAAAGCAGGTGAAGAAGAAGTAGAAGAAGAAGAAGATGAAGAAGAAGAAGAAGAAGAAGAAGAAGAAGAAGAAGAAGAAGAAATAGAAGAAGAAGAAGTATCATAAGGAGAAGCATAAGTAGAAGCATAAGGAGAAGCAATAGAAGCAGAAGAAGCAGAAGCAGGAGAAGCAGAAGCAGAAGAAAAAGAATAAGCAAAAGAAGCAGAAGCAGAAACAGTGGGAGAGGCAGAAAAAGGAGAAGGAGAAGGAGCAGCAGAAGGAGAAGCAGAAGCAGAAAGAGAAGCAGATACAGAAGGAGAACAAGAAGGAGAAGCAGGAAAATCATAAGAAGCAGAAGTAGAAGCAGAAAGAGAAGGAGAAGAAGGAGAAGCAGAAGGAGAATCAGAAGAAACAGAAGAAGAAGAAGCAGAAGAATCAGAAGGAAAAGAAACAGAAGAAGGAGAAGAGCAGAAGCAGAAGGAGAAGCAGAAGCAGAAGGAGAAGGAGAAAGAGAAGCAGTAGAAGCAGAAGAAGCAGGAGAAGCAGAAGCAGAAGAAACAGGAGAAGCCTAAGAAGTAGAAGCAGAATTTGAAGCAGAAGGAGAAACAGAAGAAGCATAATCTGAAGCAGAAGCAGAAGAAACAGAAATAGTAGAATAAGCAGAAGCAGAAGCAGCAGGAGAAGCAGAAGGAGAAGGCTAAAGAGAAGGTTAGGAGTAGGATAAGCAGAAGCAGAAAGAGTCACAGAAGGAGAAGCAGCACGAGAAGTAGGAGAAGCAGGAGAAGCAGAAGCAGGAGAAGGAGAAGAAACAGAAGACGCAGAAGCAGAATGAGAAGCAGAAGGAGAAATTGAAGCAGAAGCAGAAGCAGAAGGAGAAGCAGAATAAGTAGAAGGAGAAGGAGAAGCAGAAAGAGAAGCAGAAAGAGAAGCAGAACGAGAAGCAGGAGAAGCAGAAACAGGAGAAGCAAAAGCAGAAGAAACAGAAGAAGGAGAAGAAGCAGAAGAAGAAGTAGAAGAAGAAACAGAAGGAAAAGCAGAAAGAGAAGCAGGAGAAGCAGAAGAAGCAGCAGCAGGAGAAGCAGAAGCAGAAGAAGCCGAAGAAGCAGAAGCAAAACCTGAAGCAAAAGGAGAAGCAGGAGAAGCAGAAGAAGCAGTATCTGGAGAAGCAGAATGAGAAGCAGAAGCAGGAGAAGCAGAAGCAGAAAGAGAAGCAAAAGCAGAAGGAAAAGCATAAGGAAAAGCAGAAGAAACAGAAGAAGCCGAGGCTGTTGCAGAAGAAGCAGAGATGCAGAAGCAGAAGGAGAAGCAGAATGAAAAGCAGAATAACGAGAAGGAGAAGGAGAAACAGAAGGAGAAGCAGAAAGAGAAGCAGAAGAAGGAGCAGGAGAAGGAAAAGCAGCAGCAGAAGCAGAAAGAGCAGCAGAAGGAGGAGCAGGAGATGCAGAAACAGGAGAAGCAGAAGCAGAAGAAACAGGAGAAGGACAAGAAGCAGAAGCAGAAGGAGAAGCAGAAACAAAAGGAGAAGCAGAAAGAGAAGGAGGGGAAGCAGAAGAAGCAGAAGCAGGAGAAGTATAAGCAGAAGAAACAGGAGAAGCCGAAGAAGCAGAAGCAGAATCTGAAGCAGAAGGAGAAACAGAAGAAGCACAATCTGAAGCAGAAGGAACAGAAATATTAGAATAAGCAGAAGCAGAAGCAGCAGGAGAAGCAGAAGAAGAAGACGGAGAAGGCGAGAGAGAAGGATTAGGAGTAAGAGAAGCAAAAGGATAAGCAGAAGCAGAAAGAGACGCAGAAGGAGAAGCAGCACGAAAAGTAGGAGAAGCAGGAGAAGCGGAAGCAGGAGAAGCAGAAGAAACAGAAGACGCAGAAGCAGAATGAGAAGCAGAAGGAGAAATTGAAGCAGAAGCAGAAGGAGAAGCAGAAGCAGAAGTAGAAGCAGAAGTAGGAGAAGAAGCAGAAAGAGAAGCAGAAAGAGAAGCAGAACGAGAAGCAGGAGAAGCAGAAGCAGGAGAAGCAGAAACAGAAGAAACAGAAGAAGGAGAAGAAGCAGAAGCAGAAGGAGAAGCAGAAACAGAAGGAAAAGCAGAAAGAGAAGCAGGAGAAGCAGAAGAAGCAGCAGCAGGAGAAGCAGAAGCAGAAGAAGCCGAAGAAGCAGAAGCAGAACCTGAAGTAGAAGGAGAAGGAGGAGAAGCAGAAGAAGCAGCACCTGGAGAAGCAGAAGGAGAAGCAGAAGCAGAAAGAGAAGCAGAAGCAGAAAGAGAAGCAAAAGCAGAAGGAGAAGCAGAAGAAACAGAAGAAGCAGAGGGAGTAGCGGAAGAAGCAGAAGATGCAGAAGCAAAAGGAGAAGCAGAAGGAAAAGCAGAAGAACGAGAAGGAGAAGTAGAAGGAGAAACAGAAGGAGAAGCAGAAAGAGAAGCAGAAGAAGGAGCAGGAGAAGGAAAAGCAGCTGGAGAAGCAGAAAGAGAATCAGAAGGACAAGCAGGAAATGTAGAAACAGGAGAAGCAGAAGCAGAAGAAAAAGGTGAAGGACAAGAAGCAGAAGCAGAAGGAGAAGCAAATACAGAAGGAGAAGAAGAAAGAGAAGGAGGGGAAGCAGAAGAAGCAGAATCAGGAGAAGCAGAAGCATAAGAACCCGAAGAAGCAGAAGCAGAACCAGAAGCAGAAGGAGAAGCAGGAGAAGCAGAAGAAGCAGAATCTGGAGAAGCAGAATGAGAAGCAGAAGGAGAAGCAGAAGCGGAAAGAGAATCAAAAGCAGCAGGAGAAGCAGAAGAAACAGAAGAAGCAGAAGCAGTAGCAGTTGTAGCAGAAGTAGAAGGAGAAGCAGAAGGAAAAGCAGAAAAACGAGAAGGAGAAGGAAAAACAGAAGGAGAAGAGGAAGGAGAATCAGAAGGAGAAGCAGAAGAAGCAGAAGGAGAAGCGAAGGAGAAGCAGAAGCAGAAGCAAAAGGACAAGCACAAGCAGAAGGATATGCAGAAGGAGAAGCAGGAGTAGCAGAAGAAGCAGAAGCAGAAGAAGAAATAGAAGTAGGAGAAGGAGAAGGAAGAGCAGCAGAAGCAATAGGAGAAGCAGATGGAGAAGCAGAAGATGAATGAGAAGCAGAAAGAGAAGCAGTGGAAGCAGAAGAAGCAGGAAAAGCAGAAGCAGAAGAAAGAGACGAAGAAGAAGAAGAAGAAGAAGAAGAAGAAGAAGAAGAAGAAGAAGAAGAAGAAGAAGAAGAAGAAGAAGAAGAAGAAGAAGAAGAAGGAGAAGAAGAAGGAGGAGAAGAAGGAGGAGAAGCATAAGGAGAAGCAGTAGAAGCAGAAGAAGCAGAAGCAGGAGAAGCAGAAGCAGAAGAAAAGTAATAAGCATAAGAAGCAGAATCATTGGAAGAAGGGGAAGGAGCAACAGAAAGAGAAGCAGAAGGAGAATCAGAAGGAGAAGCAGAAGAAGGAGAAG
>NW_012297894.1:0-4171 GCF_000151885.1 Dipodomys ordii | reverse complement strand
GCTTTAGGAGAAGCAGATGGTGAAGCAGAAGCTGAATGAGAAGCAGAAAGAGAAGCAGTAGAAGCAGAAGAAGCAGGAATAGCAGAAGTAGAAGAAAGAGAAGAAGAAGAAGAAGAAGAAGAAGAAGAAGAGGAAGAGGAAGAAGAAGAGGAAGCAGCAGCATAAGGAGAAGCATAAGGAGAAGCATTAGAAGCAGAAGCAGCAGAAGCAGAAGCAGAATAAAAAGAATAAGCAAAAGAAGCAGAAGCAGAAGCAGTGGGAGAAGCAGAAGAAGGAGAAGGAGAAGGAGCAGCAGAAGGAGAAGCAGAAGCAGAAAGAGAAGCAGAAACAGAAGGAGAACAAGAAGGAGAAGCAGGAGAATCAGAAGAAGCAGAAGTAGAAGCAGAAAGAGGAGAAGAACGAGAAGCAGAAGTAGAATCAGAAGAAACAGAAGAAGAAGAAGCAGAAGAAACAGAAGCAAAAGAAAGAGAAGAAGGAGAAGAGCAGAAGCAGAAGGAGAAGCAGAAGCGAAGGAGAAGCAGAAAGAGAAGCAGGAGAAGCAGAAGCAGGAGAAGCAGAAGAAGAAGACGGAGAAGGCGAAAGAGAAGGATTAGGAGTAGGAGAAGTAAAAGGATAAGCTGAAGCAGAAAGAGACGCAGAAGGAAAAGCAGCACGAGAAGTAGGAGAAGCAGGAGAAGCATAAGCAAGAGAAGCAGAAGAAACAGAAGACGCAGAAGCAGAATGAGAAGCAGAAGGAGAAATTGAAGCAGAAGGAGAAGCAGAAGGAGAAGCAGAAGCAGAAAGAGAATCAAAATCAGAAGGAGAAGCAGAAGAAACAGAAGAAGTAGAAGCAGTAGCTGTTGTAGCAGAAGCAGAAGGAGAAGCAGAAGTAAAAGCAGAAGTACAAGAAGGAGAAGTAGAAACAGAAGGAGAAGCAGAAGGAGAAGCAGCAAGAGAAGCAGGTAAAGCGGAAGAAGAAGAAGCAGAAGGAGAATAAGAAGGAGAAGCAGAAGAAGGAGAAGGAGAAGCAGAAGCAGAAGAAGATGCAGAAGGAGAAGCAGAAGAAGCAGAAGCAGAAGGAGAAGCAGGAAAAGCAGAAGAAGCAGAAGCAAAAGGAGAAGCAAAAGAAGGAGAAGGAGAAGCAGAGGCAGAAGAAGAAGCATAAGGACAAGCACAAGCAGAAGGAGATGCAGAAGGAGAAGCAGGAGAAGCAGAAGAAGCAGAAGCAGGAGAAGCAGAAGCAGAAGATAAAGAAGAAGCATAAGAAGCAGAAGCAGAGGGAGAAACAGAAGAAGGAGAAAAAGCAGCAGAAGGTGAAGCAGAAGGAGATGCAGAAGCAGAAAGCGAAGCAGAAACAGAAGGAGAAGAAGAAGGAGAAGTTGGAGAATCAGAAGAAGCAGAAGCAGAAGCAGAAAGAGAAGGAGAAGAAGGAGAAGGAGAAGCAGAAGGAGAAGGACAAGCAGGAGAAGCAGAAGGAGCAGAAGCGGGAGAAGCAGAAGAAGAAGAAGAAGAAACAGAAGAAAGAGAAGGAGCAGAAGGAGAAGCAGAAGCAGAAGGAGGAGCAGAAAGAGAAGCAGAAGAAGCTGTAGCAGGAGAAGCAGAAGCAGAAGAAACAGAAGAAGCCCAAGAAGCAGAAGGAGAACCTGAAGCAGAAGGAGAAGCAGAAGCAGCAGAAGCTAGAAAAGCAGAAGAAGAAGAAACAGAACAAGCAGAAGAAGCAAAAGCAGAACGAGAAGAAGAAGGAGAAAGAGAAGGATTAGGAGTAGGAGGAGCAGAAGGAGAATCAGAAGCAGAAAGAGAAGCAGAAGGAGAAGCAGAAGGAGTAACAGAAGAAGCAGAAGCAGGAGAAGCAGAAGCAGAATGAGAAGCACAAGAAGGAGAAATTGAAGGAGAAGGAGAATGAGACGGAGAAGCAGAAAGAGAAGTAGGAGAAGCAGAAGAAGAAGAAGCAGGAGAAGCAGAAGCAGAAGAAAGAGAAGAAGGAGAAGAGCAGAAGCAGAAACAGACGGAGAAGCAGAAGCAAAAGGAGAAGCAGAAGAACCAGAAGCTGAAGAAGAAGAAGAAGAAACAGAAAAAGAAGAAGAAGCAGAAGAAGAAGCAGCAGGAGAAGCAGAAGAAGAAGAAGGAGAAGGAGCAGCAGAAGGAGAAGCAGAAGCAGAAAGAGAAGCAGAAACAGAAGGAGAACAAGAAGTAGAAGCAGGAGAATCAGAAGAAGCAGAAGTAGAAGCAGAAAGAGAAGAAGAAGGAGAAGCAGAAGTAGAATCAGAAGAAACTGAAGAAAAAACAGAAGCAAAAAAACAGAAGAAGAAGAGCAGAAGCAGAAGGAGAAGCAGAAGCAGAAGGAGAAGCAAAAAGAGAAGCAGAAGGAGAAGTAGAAGAAGCAGCAGAAGGAGAAGCAGCAGAAGAATCAGAAAAACAAGCAGGAGAAGCAGAAGCAGAAAGAGAAGAAGAAGTAGTAGAAGCATAAGAAGCAGAAGCAGGAGAAGCAGAAGCAGAAGCTAAAGAAGAAGTATAAGAAGCAGAAGCAGAGGGAAAAACAGAAGAAGGAGAAAGAGCAGCAGAAGGTGAAGCAGAAGGAGATGCAGAAGCAGAAAGAGAAGCAGAAACAGAAGGAGAAGAAGAAGGAGAATTTGGAGAATCAGAAGAAGCAGAAGCTGAAAGAGAAGGAGAAGAAGGAGAAGGAGATGCAGAAGGAGAAGGACAAGAAGGAGAAGCAGAAGAAGCATAAGCGGGAGGAGCAGAAGAAGAAGAAGAAGAAGAAGAAGAAGAAGAAGAAGAAGAAGAAGAAGAAGAAGAAGAAGAAGAAGAAGAAGAAGAAGAAGAAGAAGAAGAAGAAGAAGAAGAAGAAGAAGAAGAAGAAGAAGAAGAAGAAAAAGAAGAAGAAGAAACAGAAGAAAGAGAAGGAGCAGAAGGAGAAGCAGAAGCAGAAGGAGAAGGAGAAGCAGAAAGAGAAGCAGAAGAAGCAGAAGAAGCAGTAGCAGGAGAAACAGAAGCAGAAGAAAGAGAAGAGGCCCAAGAAGCAGAAGGAGAACCTGAAGCAGAAGAAGCAGAAGCAGCAGAAGCTGGAAAAGCAGAAGCAGAAGAAACAGAAAAAGCAGAAGAAGCAGAACGAAAAGCAGAAGAAGAAGAAGGAGAAAGAGAAGGAGTAGGAGTAGGAGGAGCAGAAGGAGAATCAGAAGCAGAAAGAGAAGCAGAAGGAGAAGCAGAAGGAGAAACAGAAGAAGCAGAAGCAGGAGAAGCAGAAGCAGTGGCAGAATGAGAAGCACAAGAAGGAGAAATTGAAAGAGAAGGAGAATGAGACGGAGAAGCAGAAGGAGAAGTAGGAGAAGCAGAAGAAGAAGAAGCAGGAGAAGCAGAAGCAAAAGAAACAGAAGAAGGAGAAGAGCAGAAGCAGAAACAGACGGAGAAGCAGAAGCAAAAGGAGAAACAGAAGAAGCAGAAGCTGAAGCAGAAGAAGAAGCAACAGGAAAAGCAGAAGAAGCAGAAGAAGAAGCAGCAGGAGAAGCAGAAGAAGAAAAAGGAGAAGGAGAAGCAGAAAGAGAAGCAGAAGCAGAAAGAGAAGCAGAAACAGAATGAGAACAAGAAATAGAAGCAGGAGAATCAGAAGAAGCAGAAGTAGAAGCAGAATGAGGAGAAGAACGAGAAGCAGAAGTAGAATCAGAAGAAACAGAAGAAGAAGAAACAGAAGCAAAAGAAACAGAAGAAGAAGAGCAGAAGCAGAAGGAGAAGCAGAAGCAGAAGGAAAAGCAGAAAGAGAAGCAGGTGAAGCAGAAGAAGCAGCAGCAGGAGAAGCAGAAGAAACAGGAGAAGCCGAAGAAGCAGAAGCAGAATCTGAAGCAGAAGGAGAAACAGAAGAAGCACAATCTAAACATAAGCAGAAGAAACAGAAATAGTAGAATAAGCAGAAGCAGAAGCACCAGGACAAGCAGAAGAACAAGAAGGAGAAGGCGAAAGAAAAGGATTAGGAGTAGGAGAAACAAAAGGATAAGCTGAAGCAGAAAGAGACGCAGAAGGAAAAGCAGCACGAGAAGTAGGAGAAGCAGGAGAAGCAGAAGCAGGAGAAGCAGAATAAACAGAAGACGCAGAAGCAGAATGAGAAGCACAAAGAGAAATTGAAGCAGAAGCAGAACGAGAAGCAGAAGCAGAAGATGAAGCAGAAGATGAGGAGGACAAGTATAAGAGAAAGAGAAGC
>NW_012297893.1:0-4172 GCF_000151885.1 Dipodomys ordii | reverse complement strand
TCATGTCTCCGCTGTGTCCCTAGCTGTGTCCCGCTGTGTCCCACTGTGTACCCCGCTGTGTCCCACTATGTTCCCGCAGTGTCCCTGCTGTGTACCGCTATGTCCCGCTGGGTACTCTCTGTGTCCCCCGCAGTGTCCCGTTGTGTCCCCAGCTATGCACCCTGCTGTGTCCCCCTGTGTCCCCGCTGTAACGACGCTGGGTCCCGCTGGGTCCCGCTATGTCCTCCATGTGTTCCCCGCTGTGTCCCATTGTGTCGCCAGTTGTGTACCTCGCTGTGTCCCGCTGTGTCCCCGCTGTATCGACGCTGGGTCCCGCTGTGTCCTCCCTGTGTCCCCCGCTGTGTCCCGCTGTGTCCCACTGTGTCCGCCACTGTGTCCCACGCTGTGTTCCGCTGGGTCCTCGCTGTGTCCCACTCTATCCTGCTGTGTCCTCGCTCTGTCCCCCGGTGTGTCCCGCTGTGTCCCCGCTGTGTCCCAAGCTGTGTCCAGCTGTGTACCCCACTGTGTCCCCCTCTGTGTCCCGCTGTGTCCCCCGCTGTGTCCCGCTGTGTCCCGCTGTGTCCCCCGCTGTGTCCCTGCTGTGTCCCTGCTGTGTCCTGCTGTATACTGCTGTGTCCCCCGCTGAGTCCCGCTGTGTCCCCGCTGTGTTCCGCTGTGTTCCCCATGTGTCCCCCGCTGTGTCCCACCGTGTCCCACTGTGTCCCCCACTGTTTCCCCCGCTGTGTCCGGCTGTGTCCCCCGCATTGTCCCGCTGTGTCCACTGCTGTGTCCCCGCTGTGTCCCGCTTTTTCCCTGGCTGTATCCCGCTGTGTCCTCACTGTGTCCCCCGCTGTATCCCGCTGTGTCCTCGCTGTGTCCCCAACTGTGTCCCGCTGTGTCCCCCGCTTTGTCCCGCTGTGTCCCACTGTGTCCCCGCTGTGTCCCGCTGTGTCCCCGGTGTGCCCGCTGTGTCCCGCTGTGTACCCCGCTGTGTCCAGCTATGTCACCGCCGTGTCCCGCTGTGGCCCATCTCTGTCTCCACTGTCCCCCGCTGTGTCCCCCACTGTGTGCCGCTGTGTCCCGCTGTGTCCCGCTATGTCCCCCGCTTCATCCCGCTTTGTCCCCCGCTGTGTTCCGCTGTTGCCCGCTGTGTCGTCGCTGTGTCCCATGGTGTCTCACTTTGTCCCCGCTGTGTCCCCAGCTGTGTGCCCGCTGTGTCCCGCTGTGTACCCCGCAGCGTCCAGCTGTGTCACCGCTGTGTCCCGCTGTGGCCCATCTCTGTCTCAGCTGTACCCCGCTGTGTCCCCCGCTGTGTTCCTCTGTGTCCCGCTGTGTCCCCCGCTTTGTCCTGCTGTGTCTCCACAGTGTCCCCGCTGTGTCCCGCTGTGTCACACTGTGTCCCGTGGTGTCCCACTTTGTCCCCCGCTGTTTCCCCCGCTGTGTCCTCCGCTGAGTCCCCTCTGTATCGACGCTGTGTCCCGCTGTGTCCCGCTGTGTCCTCGCTGTGTTCCCCGCTGTGTCCCGCTGTGTCCCCTGCTGTGTCCCCCGCTGTGTCCTCGCTGTGTCCCCCGCTGTGTCCTGCTGTGTCCTCGCTGGGTCCCCCGCTGTGTCCCGCTGTGTCCCCAACTGTGTCCCGCTGTGTCCGACTGTGTCCCGCTCTGTCCCCGCTGTGTACCGCTGTGTCCCGCTGTGTCCCCGCTGTGTGCCCGCTGTGTCCCGCTGTGTACTCCTCTGTGTCCAGCTGTGTCACCGAAGTGTCCCGCTGTGGCCCTACGCTGTCTCCGCTCTGTCCCCCGCTTTGTTCTGCTGTGTCCCGCTGTGTCCCCCGCTTTGTCCTACTGTGTCCCCACAGTGTCCCGCTGTGTCTCACTGTGTCCCGTGGTGTCCCTCTTTGTCCCCCACTGTGTCCCCCACTGAGTCCCCTCTGTGTGGCCGCTGTGTCCTGCTGTGTGCTCGCTGTGTCCCCCGCTGTCTCCTGCTTTGTCCCCCGCTGTTCTCCGCTGTGTCCCGCTGCGTCCTCGCTGTGTCCCCCGCTGTGTCCCGCTGTGACCCGCTGTGTTCCCAGCTGTGTCCCGCTGTGTACCCCGCTGTGTCCCGCTATGTTCCCGCAGTGTCCCCGCTGTGTCTCCCGCTGTGTCCCCTCTCTGTCCCCTGCTGTCCCCCGCTGTGTCTCCCGCTGTGTCCCGCTGTGTCGCCCGCTTTGTCCCGCTGGGCCCCTGCAGTGTCCCCGCTGTGTCACACTGTATCACACTGTGTCCCATATTGTCCCGCTTTGGCCACCGCTGTGACCTCGCTGTGTTTCTCGCTGTGTCCCGCTGTGTACCCTTCTGTGTCCCCCGCTGTGTCCCGCTGTGAACCCTGCTGTGTCCAGCTGGGTCTTCGCTTTGTCCCTCGCTGTCACCTGCTTTGTCCCACGCTGTGTCCCGCTGTGACCCACTGTGTCCTCGCTGTGTCCCCCGCTGTGTCCCGCTGTGTCCCCCGCTGTGACCTGCTGTGTCCTGCTGTGTCCCCCACTGTGTCCTTGCTGTCTCCCCGGTGTGTCACACTGTTTCCCGCTGTGTACTGCTGTGTCTCCCGCTGAGTTCCTCTGTGTCCCGCTGTGTCCCAATGTGTCCTCGCTGTGTCACGCTCTGTCCTGCTGTCCCCGCTGTGTCCTGCTTTGTCCCGCTGTGTCCCCACTGTGTGCCCGCTGTGTCCCTCTGTGTACCCCGCTGTGTCCGCTGTGTCCCCTCTCTGTCCTCTGCTGTCCCCCGCTGTGTCCCCCGCTGTGTCCCCCGCTGTGACCCGCTGTGTCACGCTGTGTCCCCCGCTGTGTCCCCACTGTGTGCCCCCTGTGTCCCACTGTGTACCCCGCCGTGTCCAGCTGTGTTCCCGCTGTGTCCACTGCTGTGTCCTGCTGTGTACCCCGCTGTGTCCTGCTATGTTCCCGCAGTGTCCCTGCTGTGTCCCGCTGTGTCCCGCTCTGTCCCTGCTGTGTCCCGCTGTGTCCCCCTGTGTCCCCCGCTGTGTCCCGCTACGTTCCCGCAGTGTCCCCGCTGTGTCCCGCTGTGTCCCACTGTGTCCCGTGGTGTCCCAGTTTGTCCTTCGCTGTGTCCCCAGGTGAGTCCCCGCTGTGTCCCGCTGTGTCCCCCACTGGGTCTCGCTGTGTCCCCACAGGGTCACCGCTGTTTCCCGCTGTGACCCGCTGTGTTCCGTGGTGTCCCGCTTTGTCCCCCGCTGTGTCCCCCGCTGAGTCCCCGCTGTGTCCCCCGCTTTGTACCGCTGTGTCCGTGCAGTGTCCCCGCTATGTCCCGCTGTGTCACACTGTCCCGTGGTGTCCTGCTTTGTCCCCTGCTGTGTCCCCCACTGAGTCCCCTCTGTGTCGCAACTGTGTCCCGCTGTGTCCTCGCTGTGTCCCCCCTTGTCTCCCGCTGTGTCCCCCGCTGTATCCCGCACCCCACTGTACCGCTGTGTCCTCGCTGTGTCCCCCACTGTGTCCAGCTGTGTCCTCCGTGTATCCCAAGCTGTGTCCCGCTGTGTCCCTCTGTGTACCCTGCTGTGTCCCGCTATGTTCCCGCAGTGTCCTCGCTGTGTCCCGCTGTGTCCTGCTTGTCCTCGCTGTTTCCCCCGCTGTGTCCCTTTGTGTCCCCAGCTGTGTACCCCGCTGTGTCCTGCTGTGTCCCCACTGTATCGACGCTGTGTCCTGCTGGGTCCCGCTGTGTCCTCGCTGTGTTCCTCGTTGTGTCCCGCTGTGTCCCCCGCTGTGTCCCCGCTGTGTCCCTGCTGTGTCCCTGCTGTGTCGCCGCTGTGTACCGCTGTGTCCTGCTGTGTCCTCGCTGTGACCCACGCTGTGTCCGCTGTGTCCCCTCCTGTGTCCCGCTGTGTCCCGCTGTGTCCCCGCTGTGTCCCGCTGTGTCCCCCGCTGTGTCCCGCTGTGTCCCGCTGTGTCCCTGCTGTGACCCTCTCTGTCCCCGCTGTATTGACGCTGTGTCCCCGTGTGTCCCGCTGTGTCCGCGCTGTGTTTCCGGCTGTGTCCCGCTGTGTACCCCTCTGTGTCCCCTGCTGTGTCCCGCTGTGTCCCCTCTCTGTCCCCTGCTGTCCCCCGCTCTGTCCCCCGCTGTGTCTCACTGTGTCGCCTGCTTTGTCCCGCTGTGCCCCTGCAGTGTCCCCGCTGTGTCCCACTGTGTCACACAAGTGTCCCGTGTTGTCCCGCT
>NW_012297892.1:0-4172 GCF_000151885.1 Dipodomys ordii | reverse complement strand
TGCTACCTCCCGCTTTGTCCCACGCTGTGTCCCGCTGTGTCCCGCTGTGTCCTCGTTGTGTCCCCGGCTGTGTCCTGCTGTGTTCCCGCTGTGTCCCAAGCTGTGTCCCGCTGTGTCCCGCTGTGTGCCCCGCTGTGTCCTGTTGGGTGCCGCTGTGTCCCCGCTGTGTCCCCGCTGTGTCCTCGCTGTGTCCCGCTGTGTCTACTGCTGTGTCCCCACTGTGTCCCCCTGTGTCTCGCTGTGTCCCGCTGTGTCCTCGCTGTTTCCCACGCTGTGTTCTGCTGTGTCCTCGCTGTGTCCCCCGCTGTGTCCCGTTGTGTACCCAGCTGTGTACCCCGCTGTGTCCCGCTGTGTCCCCGCTGTATCGACGCTCTGTCCCGCTTGGTCCCGCTGTGTCCTCGCTGTGTTCCCCGCTGTGTCCCGCTGTTTACCCCCTGTGTCCCCCGCTGTGTCCCGCTGTGTCCCGCTGTGTAATGCTGTGTCCCCCGCTGAGTCCCGCTGTGTCTCCGCTGTGTCCTCGCTGTGTCCCGCTGTGTCTACTGCTGTGTCCCCGCTGTGTCCCGCTGTGTCCCGCTGTGTCCTCGCTGTTTCCCACGCTGTGTTCTGCTGTGTCCTCGCTGTGTCCCCCGCTGTGTCCCGTTGTGTACCCAGCTGTGTACCCCGCTGTGTTCTGCTGTGTCCACGCTGTATCGACGCTGTGTCCCGCTTGGTCCTGCTGTATCCTCGCTGTGTTCCCCGCTGTGTCCCGCTGTTTACCCCTCTGTGTCCCCCGCTGTGTCCCGCTGTGTACTGCTGTGTCCCCCGCTGAGTCCCGCTGTGTCCCGCTGTGTCCCAATGTGTCCTCGCTGTGTCCCGCGCTGGGTCCCGCTGAGTCCCCCCTGTGTCCCCCGCTGTGTCCCGCTGTGTCACGCTGTGTTTCCTGAAGTGTCCTCTCCTCTGTCCCACTGAGTCCCCCTCTGTGTCCTGATGTGTCCCGCTGTCTCCCCCCTGTGTCCCCCGCTGTGTCTTGCTGTGTCGTCGCTGTGTCGTCGCAGTGTCCCGCTGTGTCCACACTGTGTTCCCTGTGTGTCCCGCTGTGTACCCCGCTGTGTCCCGCTGTGTCATGCTGTGTCCCGCTCTTTCTCCACTCTGTCCCGGTGTGTCCCGCTGTGTCCCTGCTGTGTGCCCGATGTGTCCCGCTGTGTACCCCGCTTTGTCTAGCTGTGTCACTGCTGTGTCCCGCTGTGTACTGCTGTGTCCCCCGCTGAGTCCCGCTGAGTCCCCGCTATGTCCCAATGTGTCCTCGCTGTATCCCCCCCTGTGTCCCGCTGTGTCCCCCCTGTGTCCCCCGCTGTGTCCCGCTGAGTTCCTCTGTGTCCCCTGTTGTGTCCCCCTCTCTGTCCCACTGTGTCCCCCTCTGTGTCCCGCTGTGTCCCTCTGTGTACTGCAGTGTCCCCCGCTGAGTCCCGCTGTGTCCCCGCTGTGTCCCAATGTGTCTTCGCTGTGTCTCCCGCTGTGTCCCCCTCTGTCCCCCGCTGTGTCCCGCTGTGTCCACTGCTGTGTCCACATTGTGTCCCGCTGTTTCCCCCGCTGTGTCCCGCTGTGTCCTTGCTGTGTCCACCATGTGTCCCGCAGTGTACCCCACTGTGTCCCCCGTGTGTCCCGCTGTGTACCCCGCTGTTTCCCGCTGTGTCACGCTTTGTCCCGCTCTTTCCCCACTGTGTCCCTTGTATCCCGGCTGTGTGCCCGCTGTGTTCCACTGTGTAATCTGCTGTGTCTTGCTTTGTACCCGTTGTGTCTCGCTGTGTCCCCCGCTCTGTCCCCCGCTGTGTCCCGCCTTGTCCCCCTCTGTGTCCCGCTGTGTCCTGCTGTGTCCCCCGCTGTGTCCCGCTGTATCCACGCAGTGTCCCGTTTTATCCCACTGTGTCCCGCTGTGTTCCGTGTTGTCCCGTTTGTGCCCCTCAGTGTCCCCCGCTGTGTCCCAACTGTGTCCCCGCTGTGTCCCGCTGTGTCCTCTATGTGTCCCCTGCTGTGTCCTGCTCTGTTCCCTGCTGTGTCGCCCACTTTGCCCAAACTGTGCCCCGCTGTATCCCGCTGTGTCCCGCTGTGTCCCGCTGTATCCCGCTATGTCCCCCACTATGTCCCGTTGTGTCCCCAGCTGTGTACCCCGCTGTGTCCCGCTGTGTCCCGCTGTATCCACTCCTTGGTCCCGGAATGTGTCCCGCTGTGTCCCAATGTGTCCTCGCTGTGTCCCGCGCTGTGTCCCGCTGTGTCCCCGCTGTGTCCCAATGTGTCCTCACTGTTTCTCACGCTGTGTTCTGCTGTGTCCTCGCTGTGTCCCCCGCTTTGTTCCGCTGTGTCCCCGCTGTATCGACGCTGTGTCTCGCTTGATCCTGCTGTGTCCCCCCTGTGTCCCCCGCTGTGTCCCACTGTGTCCCGCTGTCTCCCCCGCTGTGTTCCTATGTGTCCCATGCTTTGTCTCCCTGTGTTCCCGCAGTTTCCCCGCTGTGTCCCACTGTTTCCCACTGTGTTCTGTGGTGAACCTCTCTGTCCCCCGCTGTGTCACCCGGTGAGTCGCCGCTGTGTCCCCGCTTTGTCCCGCTGAGTCCTCCATGTGTCCCCCGCTGTGTCCTGATGTGTACCCCGCTGTGTCCCGCTGTGTCCACTGCTGGGACCCGGCTGTGTCCCGCTGGGTCCCGCTGTGTCCTCACTGTGTCCCACTCTGTGTTCCGTTGTGTCCTCGCTGTGTCCCCCGCTGTGTCCCGCTGTGTCCCCCGCTGTGCCCTGCAGTGTCCCGCTCTGTCCCGCTGTGTCCTCACTGTGTCCCACTGTGTCCCGCTGTGTCCCCCACTGTTTCCCCTGCTGTGTCTAGCTGTGTCCCCCACTGTGTCCCACTCTGTCCCCCTCTGTGTCCCGCTGTGTCCCCCGCTGTGTCCAAATGTGTCCCCGCAGTGTCACTGCTGTTTCCAGCTGTGTCCCGCTGTGTTTCGTGGTGTCCCTCTTTGTCTCCCGCTGTGTCCCCCGCTGTGTCCCGCTGTGTCCGACTGTGTCCCGCTCTGTCCCTGCTGTGTCCCGCTGTGTCCCGCTGTGTCCCACTGAGTCCCGCTGTGTCCCGCTGTGCCCCCACTGTGTCCCGTTGTGTCCACAGCTTTGTACCATGCTGTGTAACGCTGTGTCTCCGTTGTATCGACGCTGTGTCCCGCTGGGTCCCGATGTGTCCTCGCTGTGTTCCCCGCTGTGTCCAGCTGTTTCCCCACTTTGTCCCCCACTGTGTCCTCGCTGTGTCCCCCGCTGTGTCCCTCTGTGTCCTCGCTGTGTCCCCCTCTGTGTCCCGCTGTGTCCCCCGCCGTGTCCCGCTGTGTCCCGCTGTGTCCTGCTGCGGTCCCGCTGTGTCCCGCTGTGTCCCGCTTTGTCCCCCACTGTGTCCCGCAGTGACCCCGCTGTGTCCCGCTGTGTCCCACTGTGTCCCGTGGTGTCCCGCTTTGTCCCCCGCTGTGTCTCCGGCTGAGTCTCGCTGTGTCCCCACTGTGTCCTCTCTGTGTCCCCCGCTGTGTCCTGCTCTGTTCCCCACTGTGTCTCCCGTTTTGTCCCTGCTGTGCCCCGCTGTGTCCCGCTGTGTCCCGCTGTGTCCCCCACTGTGTCCCGTTGTGTCAACAGCTGTGTAGCCCGCTGTGTCCCTGCTGTATCGACGCTGTGTCTCGCTGGGTCCTGCTGGGTCCCTCTCTGTGTTCCTCATTGTGTCCCGCTGTGTCCCCCGCTGTGTCACTCGCTGTGCCCCCGCTGTGTCCCGCTGTGTCCCGCTGTGTCCCCAGCTGTGTCCTTGCTGTGTCCCCACTGGGTCCCGCTGGGTCCCGCAGTGTCCCCCGCTGAGTCCCGTTGTGTCACCGCTGTGTCCCGCTGTGTCCCCGCTCTATCGATGCTGTGTCCCGCTGGGACTCGCTGTGTCCTCTCTTTGTTCCCCGCTGTGTCCCACTGTGTCCCCCCGCTGTGACTCTCGCTGAGTCCCCGCTGAGTCCCAGGCTGTGTCCGGATGTGTCCCCGCTGAATAACACAATAAAGAACTGCAGGATCCCGCTGTGTACCAAATGAGTCACTGCTGTGTCGAGGTGTATCCCCCCGCTGAGTCCCCCTGATTACCGCTGTGTCCCCCCCTGAGGACCCGCTTAGTCCCCTCAGTTCAACCGCTGGTTCAC
>NW_012297891.1:0-4172 GCF_000151885.1 Dipodomys ordii | reverse complement strand
GACCAAGAAAAAGATCCTTAAAGCTGTCAAGGAGAAAATGATCAATCACGTATAAGGTGAAACCAATTAGAATCACCTCAGATTTCTCAGCAGAGACAAAGCAAGAAGAGCCTGGAATGATGTATGCCATGCCCTAAAGACAAACAACTATCAACCAAGAATACTGTACCCAGCTAAACTCTCCTTCATAACTGAAGGCCAAATAAAAACTTTCCATAGAAAAGAAAAATTGAAACAATATATCTCCACCAAACTAGCCCTACAAAAGATTTTTAAAGATGTCCTATACATAGAAACCAACAAGAGCACAATAAATGCAGGGAAACCACACCTAAACTGAGAATCCAAGAACCATAGAAGAAAACAGTAGCTGCAGCCCCAAGAAGGTGGATTAAATGGCAGGAATACCCAAATAGTTCTCAGTCTTATCTCTCAACATTAACGGACTTAACTCTCCAATTAAGAGACATAGAGTGGCTACTTGGATTAAAAAGCAAGATCCTTCTCTCTGCTGCCTTCAGGAGTCACATCTTACCCATAAAATTAAACATACTTTTAATGTTAAAGGCTGAAACAAAATCTACCAAGCAAACGGTCTCCATAAACTAGCGGGAGTTGCAATCCTAATATCTGATAAAATACACTTCAAATTAAAATTTGTCAGAAGAGATAAAGAAGGTCTCTACATACTAAGTAATGGATCCCTCATTCAGGAGGATATTACAATTCTAAATATCTATTCGCCAAACAATGGAGCATCCAAATTTATCCAAGAAACACTACTTTCCCTCAAATCCCACACAGATCCAAAGACATTAATTGTTTGGGATTTTAACACCCCACTCTCCCCACTAGATAGATCAACTCAGCAAAAACTCAACAGAGAAATTGCAGATCTAAATAGCTGCATATATTAACTAGATTTAACAAACAGACCCTTAGCAAATCTTATCAGAAAAAGAACACACCCAAATAAATAAACTCAGAGATGAGAATGGAATCATCATCACAGAAACAACCAAGATTCAGAACATTCTAAGAAATAATTCTCAAAACCTTATGCTAATAATTTTGAGAACTTGGTATAAATGGAACTTTTCCTAGCAAATATTGACATGCCAAAACTAAACCAAGATGAGTTAAACCATCTTAGCAGGCCCATATCAAGCATTGAAATAGAAACAGCAATAAGAGACCTCCCATCTAAGAAAAGCCCAGGATCAGATGGTTTTACAGCAGAATTCTACAAGGCCTTCAAAGCAGAGCTCATACCAATACTCCTCCAACTCTTCAATGAAATTAAAAGATTAATTTAACCGCACACATTCTATGAAGCCATCATAACCCTCATCCCAACACCAGGCAGGGACCCATCAAAGAAATAGAACAACAGACACATTTCATTGATGAACATTGATGCAAAACTTATTCATCCAAAAAAATCATACACCACTGTGAAGACTCAGGGTCTATGTTGTGGGGGCAGAGTGATGCAGACTCCAGCCTCAAGACTGTGTTTGGTATTAGGAAAGCTCTTGGCATAAAGGGCTAGAGAGGGAAAATGTTCTCTCTCCCTGTCTCAAAACACATGTCACAGACTCCTGGTAGCTGAGGAAGTAGCTCTTCTGCTTGCTTAAGCATGGATGAACAGCTGGTCAAGCATTTTCCTGAGATTGGCGTAGTGGTTTGAGCTTGCTCTAACATAGTTTAGATAATAATATACCAAGACATTGTCTCATAGGTCAAGTATAAATGTATCTGTTGAAATTTTTTGTGTGAATGTCTTCTGATCAAATCTTGGCAAAGATCATGCTTGATTGTCTTTAAATACCAACTAACAATAAAGCACAGCATGCAGTGGCAATTGCTGTTTGCACTCTGCATCCCTAATCAGAATCTTGTATTAATTTGGCATAGAAGATTTTTTAAGTGCTACAATCAATTAATTTCATTTTTAGGAAAAATGGCAGAAAAGAATGTATCTGAAGATATAGTGTAAGTTTTCCCTTTTCATTAAGAACTTTATGTTTAATTTCAACTAAGTTATTGTGAGAAATACCAAGATATGAGATCCAGTTTCTGCCAATAATTAGATTAAATTAAAAGGAATGGTCCTCCTCTGTTTGCAGTAACAATTGCAATATGACATATAAAAATGCAGTCAACACATTTGTGTTGTGGTGTAGTTAGCTATATTTATGTAGTGTTATAGAATTTTAATAAATTTCTTCAAGCACAAGGAAAAGTTTAATACATGTTAATGTTTTATACACAGCAAAGAACATACCAGGTTGTAGTCAACAAATGTTTTTATTTTTCAATTTGTGTGTGTGTGTGTGTGTGTGTGTGTGTGTGCTAATACTTGGGCTTCAACATGGGGTATTGTGCCATACCACCATTTCGGTTTTTTTTTTAATTTATTGCTGCTTGAGATCCCTTTGAATCTACATCCTCACATCTCAGATTCCTATGGAGCTGTGATCACAGGTGTGATCCACCAGCATTCTGAGTGATGCTTTTGTCATGTTGGGTTTGCCTAGCATGAACAAAGCATGAAGGGTTCAATTACTCAATACCACATAAAGAGAAAAACCTGGAAATGCTGTTGTGGCTCAGGTGAGGATGGTGCTAGCCTTGAGCAAAACAGAAGCTCAGAGACAGTGCCCAGTCCCTTAGTTCATGCCCCAGGACTGCCAAAAATAAAAAGAGAGAATTTGTCAATATTGGATGAGAGAGAGATCCAGAGTCCAAATTCATCACTGAATTTTTCCTCCTCTATTTCAAAATCAAGACATCATTCTCAGAGAAACAATGGGGCAAAAAGATGATCCAGACAGAATATATCTTATGAAGGAATATTAGAATTTCTTAGTGCAACAGTCCTGTAGAGATAATCCATTAAGTATAATTGTGTCTTGCAGTAGCACAAGAGCTCATTGTAATAGCACAAGTGATATCTGGAGATTTTGTGTGGGTGCTGTTCCTGAAACTTTATCAGAGCCTAATTGCTATTCCTATTTTTCCCTCTAGACTAGTACTCTATTACTTAAGCCACAGCTCCACTTGTGGTTTTTTGGTGTTTAAATGAAGATAAGAGTGTCATGGACTTTTCCTGGTTCACCTGGCTTCAAAATATGATGTTCAAATCTCAGCATTCTGAAAAGGTAGGATTACAGCTGTGAGTCACTAGCACCCAGAGGAGCAAATTTTTGAGTGAAAGGAATTAAGAATACAGATCATCCAGGAAGATTCACCCGCAGTACTAAATATATCATCATGACCAATTTCCGAGCGTACACACACATGCATCTCGGTGGTCTGTATCATCTTTCCCAAAAGAATAATGCCTTCTAAGTGGCAAATTGTGGTGTCACAGGCCTGTAATCCCAGCTACTGAGAGGCATAGGTATAGGAGGATTGGGTTCTGAGGTTAGCTTGAGTGAAGTTAGCACAAGACCCTATATGAAAAGCAAACGGTAAAAGATCAAAGGGTTGGAGCCCTGCAGGGCTCAAGTGGTAAAATATCGACCTAGTAAGTGAAAGGCCCTCAGTTCTATGTAAAGAAAAACTACAGCATCTCAGTCCATTTTGTCATGATTTAACAAAAACCTTGAAGCTGTAAACTTCATAAGGAATAAGAGGTCTATTTCACTTACAATAGTGGTGGCTGGAAACTCTAAATAGCATGGTAGTGCATAGGACAAGGCCCCTAGTTGTATCACATCATGTAGGATCTCAGACATCCTTCTTCATTTTTCCTGCCCTGTGATGGGCTTAGGGTCTGAAATCAGAGGTTGGGTGCTGTCCCTGAGCTTGTTCAACCCAAGGCTAGCACTCTGTCACTTGAAACACAGCTATTCTTCCTGTATTTTCTGAGTAGTTTGTTGGAGATGAGTGTCAGAAAGTTTCCTGCTTGGGGCTTGCTTCACATCTCAGCCTCATGAAGCAGCTAGGATTATAGATGTGAGCTACCCATGCCTAGATTACATGCCACAGTTTTGAAAACAAAATTCAATTAGGCACTGCTGGCTAAGGCCTATAATCCTATTGACTTAGAAGGCTGAGATCTGGAGAATGGTGGTTCAAAGCCAGCCCAGGCAGAAATGTGTACACTTCATCTTCTACAAGTACCGCATAGCGAGAGCAGTGATTACGTGGTAAAGTGACAGCTA
>NW_012297890.1:0-4172 GCF_000151885.1 Dipodomys ordii | reverse complement strand
CAGCAAGGACACAGCTGGACTCAGCGGGACACATCTGGACACTGCGGGGGACTCAACGGGACAGAGCGGGGACTCAGTGGGGATTCAGTGGGGGATACAGCGGGACACAGCGGGGGACACAGCGGGACTCAGCGGGGGACACTGCGGGACACAACGTGGGACAGAGCGTGGGACACAACGAGACACAGCGGGGACAAAGTTGGACACAGCGGGGTACACAGAGGGACATTGCAGGGACACAGCGGGGAAACAGCGTGACACAAAAGGACACAGCGGGACACAGCGGGGGACACAGCGAGGACACAGCGGCTCACAGTGGGGGACACAGCAAGGACAGAGCGGGACACAGCGGTGGATACAGCGGGACATAGCGGGGGCCACAGCGGGGGACACAGCGGGACACAGCGGGACACAGCGGGGGACACAGGAAGGACACAGCGGTACACAGCGGGGGACAGAGCGAGGACACATTGGGACACAGCGGGGACACAGCGGGACTCAGCGGGGGACACAGCATTACACAGCGGGACACAGCGGGACACAGCGGGGACACAGCAGGGACACAGCGGGGGACACAGCGGGAAACAGCGGGGGACACAGAGGGGTACACAGCGGGGAAAACAGTGAGGCCAAAGCAGAACACAGCGTTGGATAGAGCGAGGACACAGCGGGACACAGCGGGACACAGCGGCGACAAAGCAGTAGACACAGTGGGACACAGTGGCGGACATAGCGGGACACAGTGGGGGACACAGGGAGGACACAGCGGGACCCAGCGGGACCCAGCGTCGATACAGCGGGGTGATAGCGGGACAGAGCGGTACACAGCGGGGTCTTTGCGGGAACATAGTGGGACACAGTGGGGTAGCGGGACAAGGCGGGACAGTGTGGGACAGAGCGTGGGACACAGCGAGACACAGCGGGGACAAAACTGGACACAGCGGGGTACACAGAGGGACACAGCAGGGACACAGCGGGGAAACAGCGTGACTACAAAAGGACACAGCGAGACACAGCGGGGGACACAGCGAGGACACAGCTGCACACAGTGGGGAACAAAGCAAGTACAGAGCGGGACACAGCGGGACACAGCGGGGGACACAGGAAGGACACAGCGGTACACAGAGGGGGACAGAGCGAGGACACATTGGGACACAGCGGGACTCAGCGTGGGACACAGCAGTACACAGCGGGACACAGCGGGACACAGCGGGGACACAGCAGGGACACAGCGGAGGACATAGCGGGACACAGCGGGGGGACACAGAGGGGTACACAGCGGGACACAGCGGGGAAAAAAGTAAGGCCACAGCAGAACACAGCGTGGGACACAGCGAGGACACAGCGGGACACAGCGGGACACAGCGGGGACAAAGCAGTAGACACAGCGGGACACAGTGGCGGACACAGCGGGACACAGCGTGGGACACAGGGAGGAGACAGCGGGATCCAGCGGGACCCAGCGTCGATACTGCTGGGACACAGCGGGACACAGCGAGGTACACAGCTGGGGACACAACGGGACACAGCAGGGAACACAGGGAGGACATAGCGGGACCCAGCAGGACCCAGCGTCGTTACAGCGGGGACACAGCGGGACACACCAGGGTCCACAGCTGGGGACACAACGGGACACTGCGGGGGACACAGAGAGGACCAAGCGGGAAAGAGCGGTACACAGCGGGGACACTGCGGGAACATAGTGGGACACAGCGGGGTACACAGCGGGACACAGCGGTGACACAGAGGGGACTCAGCGGGACAAAGTGGGGGACACAGCGGCACACAGCGGGACACAGCGGGGGACACAGCAGGGGACAGCGGAGACAGAGAGGGGCGAAAGCGAGACACAGCGGTGATACAGCTGGACACAACGGAGTACACAGCGGGACACAGCGGGCACACAGCGGGACACAGCAGGGACCGAGCTGGACATAGCGGGACACAGCGAAACACAGCGTGGGACACAGCGGGACACAGCGGGGGACCCAGCGAGGACACAGCGGGACACAGCGGGGGACTCAGCTGGTGACAGAGAGGGACACAGCGGGGAACACAGCGAGGACACAACGGGACCCAGCAGGACACAGCGTCGATACAGCGGTTTACATAGGGTTACACAGCGTGGTACCCAGCTGTGGACACAACGGGACAGAGTGGGGGCACAGCGAGACACAGCGGGACACAGCGAGGACACAGCGGGACACATTGGTGACACAGCGGGGAAAACAGCAGGACACAGCAGCGGACACAGCGGGGGACACAGCGCGACACAGCAAGACATAGCATGGACACAGCAGTAGACACATCGGGACATAGCAGGGGACACAGCTGGGGACACAACGGGACACAGCGAGGACACAGCAGGACCCACCGGGACCCAGCGGGGGACACAGTGAAGACACAGCAGGACACAGCGGGGGACACAGCGAGGACACAGCGGGACACAGCGGGGAACACAGCGAGGACACAGCGGGATCCAGCGGGACACAGCGTCGACACAGCGGGCACACAGCGTTACACAGTGTGGTACTCAGCTGTGGACACAACGGGACACAGTGGGGGCACAGCCGGACACAGCGGGACACAGTGGGTCACAGCGGGGACAAAGCGTGAGACACAGCGAGGGACAGAGCGGGAGACAGCGGGGAACACAGCGAGGACACAGCGGGACACAGCGTCGATACAGCGGGGACACAGCGTTACACAGCGTAGTACACATCTGTTTACACAACGGGACACAGTGTGGGCACAGCCGGACACAGCGGGACACTGTGGGACACAGCGGGGACAAAGCGTGAGACACAGCAGGGGACAGAGAGGGAGACAGCAGGGGACACAGTGAGGAGACAGCGGGACACAGCGGTAACACAGCGGGGACTCAGCGGGGGACCTAGCGGGACACAGCGGAGGACACAGTGGGACAAAGCGAGGAAAACAGCAAGGACACAGCGGGACCCAGCGGGACACAGCGTAGATATAGCGGGCACACAGCGTTACACAGCGTGGTACACAGCTGTGGACACAACGAAATACAGTGGGGGCACAGCGGGACACAGCGGGACACAGTGGGACACAGCGGGGACAAAGCGTGAGACACAGCGGGGGACAGAGCGGGAGACAGCGGGGGACACAGCGAGGACACAGCGGGACACAGCGGGGACTCAGCGGGGGACACAGCGGGAGACAAAGAGGGACACCACGGAACATAGCGGGACACAGCGGGAAACAGCAGTGACCCTGCGGGGACACAGTGGGACACAGCTGGGGACACAGTGGAACACAGAGGGGGACAGAGCAGGAAACAGAGGGGGGCAGAGCGTGCGACACAGCAAGACACAGCAGGGACAAAGCTGGACACAGCGGGGTACACAGAGGGACACAGCAGGGACACAGCGGGGAAACAGCGTGACACAAAAGGACACAGCGGGACACAGCGGGGGACACAGCGAGGACACAGAGGCACACAGTGGGGGAAACAGCAAGGACAGAGCGGGACACAGCGGGGGACACAGCAGGACATAGCGGGGGACAAAGCGGGGGACACAGCGGGGCACAGAGGTACACAGCGGGGACACTGCGGGAACATAGTGGGACACAGCGAGGACACAGCTGGACACAGCGGGGTACACAGAGGGACACAGCGGGCACACAGTGGGGACACAGCGGGAAACAGCGGGACACAGCGGGGACAGAGCAGGACAGAGCATGACACAGCGAGGACACATTGTGCCACAGCGAGGTACACAGCTGGGGACACAACGGGACACAGCGGGGGACACAGCGAGGACACAGCGGGACACAGCGGGACACAGCAGGACACTGCGGGAACATAGCGGGACAAAGCGGGGTACACAGCGGGACACAGCGGGTCACAGCTGGGGACATAGCGGGGACACAGCGGGACACAGCGGGGGACACAGCGAGGACACAGCGTGACACAGCGGAACACAGCGGGATACAAAGCGGGAGACTTCGGGGGACACAGCGAGGACACAGAGGGTCACAGCGGCCACACAGAGGGGACTCAGCGGGGGACACAGCAGGGGACAAAGAGGGACACCACGGGACACAGTGTGACACAGTGGGACACAGCGGGACCCTGCGGGGACGCAGCAGGACAAAGCGGGGGACACGGCGGGACACAGCGGGACAAAGTGGGGGACACAGTG
>NW_012297889.1:0-4172 GCF_000151885.1 Dipodomys ordii | reverse complement strand
GCAGTGGGAGAAGCAGAAGAAGGAGAAGGAGAAGGAGAAGGAGCAGCATAAGGAGAAGCAGAAGCAGAAAGAGAAGCAGAAACAGAAGGAGAACAAGAAGGAGAAGCAGGAGAATCAGAAGAAGCAGAAGTAGAAGCAGAAAGAGGAGAAGAAGGAGAAGCAGAGGTAGAATCAGAAGAAACAGAAGAAGAAGCAGAAGAAACAGAAGCAAAAGAAACAGAAGAAGGAGAAGAGCAGAAGCAGAAGCAGAAGGAGAAGCAGAAAGAGAAGCAGGAGAAGCAGAAGAAGCAGGAGAAGCAGAAGCAGAAGAAACAGGAGAAGCTGAAGAAGCAGAAGCAGAATCTGAAGAAGAAGGAGAAACAGAAGAAACACAATCTGAAGCACCAGCAGAAGAAACAGTAATAGTAGAATAAGCAGAAGCAGAAACAGCAAGAGAACCAGAAGAAAAAGAAGTCGGAGAAAGCGCGAGAGAAAGATTAGGAGTAGGAGAAGCAAAAGGATAAGCAGAAGCAGAAAGAGACGCAGAAGATAAAGCAGCACGAGAAGTAGGAGAAGCAGAAGCAGGAGAAGCAGAAGAAACAGAAGACGCAGAAGACGCAGAAGCAGAATGAGAATAAGAAGGAGAAATTGAAGCAGAAGCAGAAGGAGAAGCAGAAGCAGAAGGAGAAGCAGAGGAAGGAGAAGGAGAAGCAGAAAGAGAAGCAGAAATAGAAGCTGAACGAGAAGCAGAAACAGGAGAAGCAGAAGCAGAAGAAACAGAAGGAGAAGAATCAGAATCAGAAGGAGAAGCAGAAACAGAAGGAAAAGCAAAAAGAGAAGCAGGATAAGCAGAAGAAGCAGCAGCAGGAGAAGCAGAAGCAGAAGCCGAAGAAGCAGAAGCAGAACCTGAAGCAGAAGGAGAAGCAGGAGAAGCAGAAGAAGCAGAATCTGGAGAAGCAGAAGGAGAAGCAGAAGCAGAAAGAGAAGCAAAAGCAGAAGGAGAAGCAGAAGAAACAGAAGAAGCAGAGGCAGTAGCAGAAGAAGCAGAAGATGCAGAAGCAGAAGGAGAAGCAGAAGGAAAAGCAGAAGAACGAGAAGGAGAAGGAGGAGGAGAAACAGAAGGAGAAGCAGAAAGAGAAGCAGAAGAAGGAGCAGGAGAAAGACAACAGCAGGAGAAGCAGAAAGAGCAGCAGAAGGAGAAGCAGGAGATGCAGAAACAGGAGAAGCAGAAGCAGAAGAAACAGGAGAAGGACAAGAAGCACAAGCAGAAGGAGAAGCAGAAACAGAAGGAGAAGCAGAAAGAGAAGGAGGGGAAGCAGAAGAAGCAGAAGCAGGAGAAGCAGAAGCATAAGATTCCGAAGAAGCAGAAGCAGAACCTGAAGAAAAGGAGAAGCAGGAGAAGCAGAAGAAGCAGAAGCAGAAGGAGAAGTAGAAGTAGGAGAAGGAGAAGGAAGAGCCGCAGAAGCAATAGGATTAGCAGAAGGAGAAGCAGAAGCAGAATGATAAGCAGAAAGAGAAGCAGAAGAAGCAGGAAAAGAAGAAGCAGAAGAAAGAGAAGAAGAAGAAGAAGAAGAAGAAGAAGAAGAAGAAGAAGAAGAAGAAGAAGAAGAAGAAGAAGAAGAAGAAGAAGAAGAAGAAGAAGGAGAAGGAGAAGGAGAAGCATAAGGAGAAGAAGTAGAAGCAGAAGAAGCAGAAGTAGGAGAAGCAGAAGCAGTAGAAAAAGAATAAGCATAAGAAGAAGAAGCAGAGGGAGAAGCAGAAGAAGGAGAAGGAACAGCAGAAAGAGAAGGAGAAGGAGAATCAGAAGGAGAATCAGAAGAAGGAGTAGCAGAAGCAGAAGAAGCAGCAGAAGGAGAAGCAGAAGCAGAAAAAGATGCAGAACGAGAAGCAGGAGAAGCAGAAAAAGCAGAAGCAGAAGGAGAAGCAGAAGTAGGAGAAGGAGAAGGAGAAGGAAGTGCAGCAGAAGCAATAGGAGAAGCAGAAGGAGAAGCAGAAGCAGAATGAGAAGCAGAAAGAGAAACAGTAGAAGCAGAAGAAGCAGGAAAAGCAGAAGCAGAAGAAAGAAAGGAAGAAGAAGAAGACGAAAAAGAAGGAGAAGAAGAGGAAGAAGAAGAAGAAGCAGCAGCATAAGGGGAAGCATAAGGAGAAGCAGTAGAAGCAGAAGCAGGAGAAGCAGAAGCAGAAGGAAAAGAATAAGCAAAAGAAGCAGAAGCAGTGCGAGAAGCAGAAGAAGGAGAAGGAGAAGGAGCAGCAGAAGGAGAAGCAGAAGCAGAAAGAGAAGCAGAAACAGAAGGAGAACAAGAAGGAGAAGCAGGAGAATCAGAAGAAGCAGAAGTAGAAGCAGAAAGAGAAGGAGAAGAAGGAGAAGCAGAAGTAGAATCAGAAGAAGAAGAAGAAGAAGAAACAGAAGCAAAAGTAACAGAAGAAGGAGAAGAGCAGAAGCAGAAGCAGAAGGAGAAGCAGAAGCAGAAGGAGAAGCAGAAAGAGAAGCAGGAGAAGCAGAAGAAGCAGGAGAAGCAGAAGCAGAGGAAACAGGAGAAGCCGAAGAAGCAGAAGCAGAATCTGAAGCAGAAGGAGAAACAGAAGAAGCACAATCTGAAGCAGAAGCAGAAGAAACAGAAATAGTCGAATAAGCAGAAGCAGAAGCACTCAGGAGAAGCAGAAGAAGAAGAAGGAGAAGGCGAAAGAGAAGGATTAGGAGTAGGAGAAGCAAAAGGATAAGCAGAAGCAGAAAGAGACGCAGAAGGAGAAGCAGAACAAGAAGTAGGAGAAGCAGGAGAAGCAGAAGCAAGAGAAGCAGAAGAAACAGAAGACGCAGAAGCAGAATGAGAAGCAGAAGGAGAAATTGAAGCAGAAGGAGAAGGAGAAGCAGAAGCAGAAGGAGAAGCAGAAGAAAGAGAAGGAGAAGCAGAAAGAGAAGCAGAAAGAGAAGCACAACGAGAAGCAGGAGAAGCAGAAGCAGGAGAAGCAGAAGCAGAAGAAACATAAGAAGGAGAAGAAGCAGAAGCAGAAGGAGAAGCAGAAACAGAAGGAAAAGCAGAAATAGAAGAAGGAGCAGCAGAATAAGCAGCAGCAGGAGAAGCAGAAGCAGAAGAAGCCGAAGAAACAGCAGCAGAACCTGAAGCATGAGGAGATATATGAGAAGCAGAAGAAGCAGAATCTGGAGAAGCAGAAGGAGAAGCAGAATCAGAAAGAGAAGCAAAAGCAGAAGGAGAAGCAGAAGAAACAGAAGAAGCAGAGGCACTAGCAGAAGATGTAGAAGCAGAAGGAGAAGCAGAAGGAAAAGCAGAAGAACGAGAAGGAGAAGGAGAAGGAGAAACAGAAGGAGAAGCAGAAAGAGAAGCAGAAGAAGGAGCAGGAGAAGGAAAAGCAGCAGGAGAAGCAGAAAGAGAAGCAGAAGGAGAAGCAGGTGATGCAGAAACAGGAGAAGCAGAAGCAGAAGAAACAGGAGAAGGACAAGAAGCAGAAGCAGAAGGAGATGCAAAAACAGAAGGAGAAGCAGAAGGAGAAGGAGGGAAAGCAGAAGAAGCAGAAGCAGGAGAAGCAGAAGCATAAGAATGCGAAGAAGCAGAAGGAGAACCTGAAGCAGAAGGAGAAGCAGGAGAAGCAGAAGAAGCAGAATCTGGAGAAGCAGAAGGAGAAGCAGAAGCAGAAAGAGAATCAAAAGCAGAAGGAGAAGCAGAAGAAACAGAAGAAGTAGAAGCAGTAGCAGGTGTAGCAGAAGCAGAAGGAAATGCAGAAAAACAGGAAGGAGAAGGAGAAACAGAAGGAGAAGAAGAAGGAGAAGCAGAAGGAGAATCAGGAAGGGCAAAAGAAGCAGAATCAGACGGAGAAGCAGGAAAAGCAGAAGAAGCAGAAGCAAAAGGAGAAGCAAAAGAAGGAGAAGGAGAAGCAGAGGCAGAAGAAGAAGCATAAGGACAAGCACAAGCAGAAGGAGATGCAGAAGGAGAAGCAGGAGAAGCAGAAGAAGCAGAAGCTGAAGGAGAAGCAGAAGTAGGAGAAGGAGAAGGAGGAGAAGCAGAAGCAGAAGGAGAAGCAGAAGCAGAATGAGAAGCAGAAAGAGAAGCAGGAGGAGGACAAGAAGCAGAAGCAGGAGAAGCCGAAAGAGAAGAAGCAGAAACAGAAGCAGAAGAGAAGCAGAAGCAGAAGGAGAAGCAGCAGAAGAAGTAGAACCAGAAATCAGGCACGAGAAA
>NW_012297888.1:0-4172 GCF_000151885.1 Dipodomys ordii | reverse complement strand
GAAGTATTGAGAAGGAGAAGGAAGAGCCGCTGAAGCAATAGGAGATTCCGAAACAGAAGCCGAAGCCGAATGAGAAGCAGAAAGAGAAGCAGTAGAAGCAGAAGAAACCGGAAAAGAAGAAGCGGAAGATAGAGAAGAAGATGATGAAGAAGAAGAAGAAGAAGAAGAAGAAGACGAAGATTAAGAAGAATATGAAGAAGAAGAAGAAGAAGAAGAAGAAGAAGAAGAAGAAGAAGAAGAAGAGAAGAAGGAGAAGGAGAAGGAGAAGAAGTAGAAGCAGAAGAAGCAGAAGCAGGAGAAGCAGAAGCAGTAGAAAAAGAATAAGCATAAGAAGAAGAATCAGAGGGAGAAGCAGAAGGAGAAGGAACAGGAGAAAGAGAAGTAGAAGGAGAATCAGAAGGAGAATCAGAAGAAGAAGTAGCAGAAGCAGAAGAAGCAGCAGAAGGAGAAGCAGAAGCAGAAAAAGATGCAGAACGAGAAGCAGGAGAAGCAGAAGAAGCAGAAGCAGAAGGAGAAGCAGAAGTAGGAGAAGGAGAAGGAGAAGGAAGTGCAGCAGAAGCAATAGGAGAAGCAGAAGGAGAAGCAGAAGCAGAATGAGAAGCAGAAAGAGAAACAGTAGAAGCAGAAGAAGCAGGAAAAGCAGTAGCAGAAGACAGAGAAGAAGAAGACGAAAAAGAAGAAGAAGAGGAAGAAGAAAAGAAGCAGCAGCATAAGGAGAAGCATAAGGAGAAGCATAAGAAGAAGCGGTAGATGCAGAAGCAGGAGAAGCAGAAGCAGAAAGAGAAGCAGAAACAGAAGGAGAACAAGAAGGAGAAGCAGGAGAATCAGAAGAAGCAGAAGTAGAAGCAGAAAGAGGAGAAGAAGGAGAAGCAGAAGTAGAATCAGAAGAAACAGAAGAAGAAGAAGCAGAAGAAACAGAAGCAAAAGAAACAGAAGAAGGAGAAGAGCAGAAGCAGAAGCAGAAGCAAAGGAGAAGCAGAAAGAGAAGCAGGAGAAGCAGAAGAAGCAGGAGAAGCCGAAGAAGCAGAAGCAGAATCAGAAGCAGTAGGAGAAGTAGAAGCAGAAGGAGAAGTAGAAGAAGGAGAAGGAGAAGGAGAAGCAGAAAGAGAATCAGAACGAGAAGCAGGAGAAGCAGAAGCAGGAGAAGCAGAAGCAGAAGAAACAGAAGAAGGAGAAGAAGCAGAAACAGAAGGAGAAGCAGAAACAGAAGGAGAAGCAGAAAGAGAAGGATGGGAAGCAGAAGAAGCAGAAGCAAGAGAAGCAGAAGCATAAGAATCCGAAGAAGCAGAAGCAGAACCTGAAGCAGAAGGAGAAGCAGAAGAAGCAGAATCTGGAAAAGCAGAATGAGAAGCAGAATCAGAAAGAGAAGCAGAGGCGGAGGAGAAGCAGAAAGAGAAGCAGGAGAAGCAGAAGAAGCAGGAGAAGCAGAAGCAGAAGAAACAGGAGAAGCCAAAGAAGCAGAAGCAGAATCTGAAGCAGAAGGAGAAACAGAAGAAGCACAGTCTGAAGCAGAAGCAGAAGAAACAGAAATAGTAGAATAAGCAGAAGCAGAAGCAGCAGGAGAAGCAGAAGAAGAAGACGGAGAAGGCGAAAGAGAAGGATTAGGAGTAGGAGAAGCAAAAGGATAAGCAGAAGCAGAGAGAGACGCAGAAGGAGAAGCAGCACGAGAAGTAGGAGAAGCAGGAGAAGCAGAAGCAGGAGAAGGAGAAGAAACAGAAGACGCAGAAGCAGAATGAGCAGCAGAAGGAGAAATTGAAGCAGAAGCAGAAGGAGAAGCAGAAGCAGAAGGAGAAGCAGAAGAAGGAGAAGGAGAAGCAGAAAGAGAAGCAGAAAGAGAAGCAGAACGAGAAGCAGGAGAAGCAGAAGTTGGAGAAGCAGAAGCAGAAGAAACAAAAGGAGAAGAAGCAGAAGCAGAAGGAGAAGCAGAAACAGAAGGAAAAGCAGAAAGAGAAGCAGGAGAAGCAGAAGAAGCAGCAGCAGGAGAAGCAGAAGCAGAAGAAGCCGAAGAAGCAAAAGCAGAATCTGAAGCAGAAGGATTAGGAGTAGGAGAAGCAAAAGGATATGCAGAAGCAGAAAGAGACGCAGAAGGAGAAGCAGCACGAGAAGTAGGGGAAGCAGAAGTAGGAGAAGGAGAAGGAGCAGCAGAAGGAGAAGCAGAAGCAGAAAGAGAAGCAGAAACAGAAGGAGAACAAGAAGGAGAAGCAGGAGAATCAGAAGAAGCAGAAGTAGAAGCAGAAAGAGGAGAAGAAGGAGAAGCAGAATTAGAATCAGAAGAAACAGAAGAAGAAGAAGAAACAGAAGCAAAAGAAACAGAAGAAGGAGAAGAGCAGAAGCAGAAGCAGAAGGAGAAGCAGAAGCAGAAGGAGAAGCAGAAAGAGAAGCAGGAGAAGCAGAAGAAGCAGGAGAAGCAGAAGCAGAAGAAACAGGAGAAGCCGAAGAAGCAGAAGCAGAATCTGAAGCAGAAGGAGAAACAGAAGAAGCACAATCTGAAGCAGAAACAGAAGAAACAGAAATAGTCGAATAAACAGAAGCAGAAGCACCAGGAGAAGCAGAAGAAGAAGAAGGAGAAGGTGAATGGGGGGGATTAGGAGTAGGAGAAGCAAAAGGATAAGCAGAAGCAGAAAGAGACGCAGAAGGAGAAGCAGCACGAGCAGTAGGAGAAGCAGGAGAAGCAGAAGAAACAGAAGACGCATAAGCAGAATGAGAATCACAAGGAGAAATTGAAGCAGAAGCAGAAGGAGAAGGAGAAGAAGAAGCAGAAGGATAAGCAGAAGGAGAAGGAGAAGCAGAAAAAGAAGCAGAACGAGAAGCAGGAGAAGGAGAAGCAGGAGAAGCAGAAACAGAAAAAACAGAAGAAGGAGAAGAAGCAGAAGCAGGAGAAGCAGAAGCAGAAGAAGCCGAAGAAGCAGAAGCAGAACCTGAAGCAGAAGGAGAAGCAGGAGAAGCAGAAGAAGCAGAATCTGGAGAAGCAGAATGAGAAGCTGAAGGAGAAGCAGAAGCAGAAAGAGAAGCAAAAGCAGAAGGAGAAGCAGAAGAAACAGAAGAATAGAAGCAGTAGCCGTTGTAGCAGAAGCAGAAGGAGAAGCCGAAGGAAAAGCCGAAGAACAAGAAGGAGAAGGAGAAACAGAAGGAGAAGCAGAAGGAGAAGCAGAAAGAGAAGCAGGTAAAGCAGAAGAAGAAGAAGCACAAGGAGAATCAGAAGGAGAAGCAGAAGAAGGAAAAGGACAAGCAGAAGAAGAAGAAGATGCAGAAGGAGAAGCAGGAGAAGCAGAAGAAGCAGACGCAGAAGCAGAAGGAGAAGCAGGAAAAGCAGAAGCAAAAGGAGAAGCAAAAGAAGGAGAAGCAGAAGCAGAAGAAGAAGCATAAGGACAAGCACAAGCAGAAGGAGATGCAGAAGGAGAAGCAGGGGATGCAGAAGAAGCAGAAGATGAAGGAGAAGCAGAAGTAGGAGAAGGAGAAGCAGAAGCAGAAAGAGAAGCAGAGCGGAATGAGAAGCAGAAAGAGAAGCAGGAGAAGCACAAGAAGCAGAAGCAGGAGAATGCGAAAGAGAAGAAGCAGAAGAAGCAGAAACAGAAGCAGAAGTAGAAGCAGAAGCAGAAGGAGAAGCAGCAGAAGAAGTAGAACCAGAAATTCAGGCAGGAGGAACAGAAGAAGCAGAAGCAGAAAGAGAAGCAAAAAGAGAAGCAGAAGGAGAAGTAGAAGAAGTAGCAGAAGGAGAAGCAGAAGAAGAAGCAGAAAAACAAGGAGGAGAAGCAGAAGCAGAAAGAGAAGTAGAAGCAGAAGAAGCAGAAAAAGCAGAAGCAGAAGAAGAACCAGTAGAAGCATAAGAAGCAGAAGCAGGAGAAGCAGAAGCAGAACATCAAGAAGAAGCATAAGAAGCAGAAGCAGAAGCAGAGGGAGAAACAGAAGAAGGAGAAGGAGCAGCAGAAGGTGAAGCAGAAGGAGTTGCAGAAACAGAAAGAGAAGCAGAAACAGAAGGAGAAGAAAAAGGGTTAGTTGGAGAATCAGAAGAAGCAGAAGCAGAAAGAGAAGAAGAAGAAGGAGAAGGAGAAGCAGAAACAGAGGAAACGAAGGAGAAGCAGAAGAAGCAGAAGCGGGAGAAGCAGAAGAAGAAGAAGAAGAAGAAACAGAAGAAGGAGAAGGAGCAGAAGGAGAAGCAGAAGCAAAAGGAG
>NW_012297887.1:0-4173 GCF_000151885.1 Dipodomys ordii | reverse complement strand
TCTCCTTCTGCTGCTCCTTCTCCTTCTCCTTCTTATGCTTCTCCCACTTCTTCTGCTTCTGCTTCTATTGCTTATTCTTTTTCTTCTGCTTCTGCTACTCCTGCTTCTGCTTCTTCTGCTTCTACTGCTTCTACTGCTTCTCCTTCTTCTTCTTCTTCTTCTTCTTCTTCTTCTTCTTCTTCTTCTTCTTCTTCTTCTTCTTCTTCTTCTTCTTCTTCTTCTTCTTCTTCTTCTTCTTCTTCTTCTTCTTCTGCTTCTCCCGCTTCTGCTTCTTCTGCTTCTCCTTCCTTTCCTCTGCTTCTGCTTCTCCTTCTCCTTCTTCTGCTTCTCTTTCTGCTTCTGCATCTTCTGATTCTCCAACTAATCCTTCTTCTTCTCCTTCTGTTTCTGCTTCTCTTTCTGCTTCTCCGTCTCCTTCTGCTTCACCTTCTGCTGCTCCTTCTCCTTCTTCTGTTTCTCCCTCTGCTTCTGCTTCTTATGCTTCTTCTTGTTCTTCTGCTTCTGCTTCTCCTGCTTCTGCTTCTTATGCTTCTACTGCTTCATCTTCTGCTTCTGCTTCTTCTGCTTCTTCTGCTTCTTCTGCTTCTACTTCACTTTCGGCTTCTGCTTCTCCTGCTTGTTTTTCTGCTTCGTCTGCTGCTTCTCCTTCTGCTGCTTCTTCTACTTCTCCTTCTGCTTCTCTTTTTGATTCTCTTTCTGCTTCTGCTTCTTCTGTTTCTCCTGCCTGAATTTCTGGTTCTACTTCTTCTGCTGCTTCCCCTTCTACTTATGCTTCTGTTTCTGCTTCTTCTCTTTCGGCTTTTCCTGCTTCTGCTTCTTGTGCTTCTCCTGCTTCTCTTTCTGCTTCTCATTCCGCTTCAGCTTCTCCTTCTGCTTCTCCTTCTTCTCCTTCTCCTACTTCTGCTGCTCCTTCATCTTCTGCTTCTCCTGCTTCTCCTTCTGCATCTCCTACTGCTTGTGCTTGGCCTTATGCTTTTTCGTCTGCTTCTGCTTCTCCTTCTTTTGCTTCTCCTTTGCTTCTGCTTCTTCTGCTTTTCCTGCTTCTCCTTCTGCTTCTGCTTCTCCTGCTTCTCCTTCTACATCTTCTTCTGCTTCTGCTTCTCCTTCTACTTCTTCTGCTTCTCCTTCTGATTCTCCTTCTGTTTCTCCTTCTCCTTCTTGTTCTTCTGCTTTTCTTTCGGCTTCTCCTTCTGCTTCTGCTACAACTGCTACTGCTTCTACTTCTTCTGATTCTTCTTCTCCTTCTGTTTCTGCTTCGCTTTCTACTTCTGCATCTCCTTCTGCTTCACCTTCTGCTGCTCTTTCTCCTTCTTCTGTTTCTCCCTCTGCTTCTGCTTCTTATGCTTCTTCTTTATCTTCTGCTTCTGCTTCTCCTGCTTCTGCTTCTTATGCTTCTACTGCTTCTTCTTCTGCTTCTGCTTCTACTTCTCTTTGTGCTTCTGCTTCTCCTGCTTGTTTTTCTGCTTCTTCTGCTGCTTCTCCTTCTGCTGCTTCTTCTACTTCTCCTTCTGCTTCTCCTTCTCTTTTTGCTTCGCCTTCTGCTTCTGCTTCTGCTTCTTCTGTTTCTCCTGCCTGAATTTCTGATTCTACTTCTTCTGCTGCTTCTCCTTCTGCTTCTGCTTCTACTTCTGTTTCTGATTCTGCTTCTTCTTCTTCTTCTCTTTCGGCTTCTCCTGCTTCTGCTTCTTGTGCTTCTCCTGCTTCTCCTGCTTCTCTTTTTGCTTCTCATTCTGCTTCTCCTTCTGCATCTGCTTCTCCTCCTTCTCCTTCTCCTACTTCTGCTTCTCCATCATCTTCTGCTTCTTCTACTTCTCCTTCTGCATCTCCTTCTGCTTGTGCTTGTCCTTATGCTTCTTCTTCTGCCTCTGCTTCACCTTCTCCTTCTTTTGCTTCTCCTTTTGCTTCTGCTTCTTCTGCTTTTCCTGCTTCTCCTTCTGCTTCTTCTGCTTTTTCTTCTGCATCTTCTTCTGCTTCTGCTTCTCCTTCTCCTTCTTCTGCTTCTCCTTCTTATTCTCCTTCTTCTTCTTCTTCTTCTTCTTCTTCTTCTTCTTCTTCATCTTCTTCTTCTTCTTCTTCTTCTTCTTCTTCTTCTTCTTCTTCTTCTTCTTCTTCTTCTTCTTCTTCTTCTTCTTCTTCTTCTTCTTCTTCTTCTTCTTCTTCTTCTTCTTCTTCTTCTTCTGCTTTACCTGCTTCTCGTTCTGCTTCTCCTTCTGCTTCTACTTCTGTTTCTCCTTCTCCTTCTTGTTCTTCTGCTTTTCCTTCTGCTTCTCGTTCTGCTTCTGCTACAACTGCTACTGCTTCTACTTCTTCTGTTTCTTCTGCTTCTCCTGCTGATTTTGATTCTGTTTCTGCTTCTGCTTCTCCTTCTGCTTCTCCAGATTCTGCTTCTTCTGCTTCTCCTGCTTCTCCTTCTGCCTGAGGTTCTCCTTCTGCTTCTTCGGATTCTTATGCTTCTGGTTCTCCTGCTTCTGCTTCTTCTGCTTCCCCTCCTTCTCTATCTACTTCTCCTTCTGTTTCTGCTTCTCCTTCTGCTTCTGCTTCTTGTCCTTCTCCTGTTTCTTCTGCTTATGCTTCTCTTGTTTCTGCATCTCCTGCTCCTCCTTCAGCTGCTCTTTCTGCTTTTCCTGCTGCTTTTCCTTCTCCTGCTCCTTCTTCTGCTTCTCCTTCTGTTTCTCATTCTATCTCACCTTCTCGTTCTTCTGCTTTTCCTTCTGCTTCTCCTTCTGCTTCTGCATCTTCTGCTCTTCTGCTACTGCCTCTGCTTCTTCTGTTTCTCCTTCTGCTTCTCCTTCTTCTTTTCCTTCTCTTTCTGCTTCTGCTTCTCCTTCTGCTTCTCCAGATTCTGCTTCTTCTGCTTCTCCTTCTGCTTCAGGTTCTGCATCTGCTTCTTCGGCTTCTTCTGCTTCTGCTTCTCCTGCTGCTGCTTCTTCTGCTTCTCCTGCTTCTCTTTCTGCTTTTCCTTCTGTTTCTGCTTCTCCTTCTGCTTCTGCTTCTTCTCCTTCTTCTGTTTCTTCTGTTTCTGCTTCTCCTGCTTCTCGTTCTGCTTCTCTTTCTGCTTCTACTTCTCCTTCTTCTGCTTCTCCTTCTGCTTCTGCTTCTCCTTCTGCTTCAATTTCTCCTTCTGCTTCTCATTCTGCTTCTGCGTCTTCTGTTTCTTCTGCTTCTCTTGCTTCTGCTTCTCCTGCTTCTCCTACTTCTCATGCTGCTTTTCCTTCTGCGTCTCTTTCTGCTTCAGCTTATCCTTTTGCTTCTCCTACTCCTAATCCTTCTCTTCCGCCTTCTCATTCTTGTTCTTCTGCTTGTCCTGGTGCTTCTGCTTCTGCTTATTCTACCATTTCTGTTTCTTCTGCTTCTGCTTCAGATTGTGCTTCTTCTGTTTCTCCTTCTGCTTCAAATTCTGCTTCTGCTTCTTCGGCTTCTCCTGTTTCTTCTGCTTCTGCTTCTCCTGCTTCTTCTGGTTCTCCTGCTTCTCTTTCTGCTTCTCCTTCTGCTTCTGCTTCTCCTTCTGCTTCTGCTTCTGCTCTTCTCCTTCTTCTGTTTGTTTTGCTTCTGTTTCTTCTGCTTCTTCTTCTTCTGTTTCTTCTGATTCCACTTAGGCTTCTCCTTCTTCTCCTTCTCTTTCTGCTTCTTCTGATTCTCCTGCTTCTCCTTCTTGTTCTCCTTCTGTTTCTGCTTCTCTTTCTGCTTCTGCTTCTCCTTCTGCTGCTCCTTCTCCTTCTCCTTCTTCTGCTTCTCCCACTGCTTCTACTTCTTTTGCTTATTCTTTTTCTTCTGATTCTGCTTCTCCTGCTTCTCCTTCTTCTGCTTCTACTGCTTCTCCTTATACTTCTCCTTATGCTTCTCCTTATGCTTCTCCTTATGCTTCTTCTTCTTCTTCTTCGTCTTCTTCTCTTTCTTCTGCTTCTGCTCTTCCTGCTTCTTCTGCTTCTACTGCTTCTCTTTCTGCTTCTCATTCTGCTTCTGCTTCTCCTTCTGCTTCTCCTATTGCTTCTGCGGCTCTTCTTTCTCCTTCTCCTTCTTCTACTTCTCCTTCTGCTTCTGCCTCTTCTGGTTCTCCTGCTTCTCCTTCTGCATCTTCTTCTGCTTCTGCTTCTCTTTCTGATGTTTCTTCTGCTTCTGTTTCTCCTTCTGCTTCTCCTTCTGCTTCTTCTGCTTCTCCTTCTGATCTCCTTG
>NW_012297886.1:0-4173 GCF_000151885.1 Dipodomys ordii | reverse complement strand
AATAGGAGAAGCAGAAGGAGAAGCAGAAGCAGATTGAGAAGCAGAAAGAGAAACAGTAGAAGCAGAAGAAGCCGGAAAAGCAGAAGCAGAAGAAAGAGAAGAAGAAGAAGAAGACGAAAAAGAAGAAGAAGAGGAAGAAGAAAAGAAGCAGCAGCATAAGGAGAAGCATAAGGAGAAGCATAAGAAGAAGCGGTAGAAGCAGAAGCAGGAGAAGCAGAAGCAGAAGAAAAAGAATAAGCAAAAGAAGCAGAAGCAGTAGGAGAAGCAGAAGGAGAAGGAGAAGGAGGAGCAGAAGGAGAAGCAGAAGCAGAAAGAGAAGCAGAAATAGAAGGATAAGCAGGAGAAGCAGAAGAAGCAGAAGTAGAAGCAGAAAGAGGAGAAGAAGGAGAAGCAGAAGTAGAATCAGAAGAAACAGAAGAAGAAGAAGCAGAAGAAATAGAAGCAAAAGAAACAGAAGAAGGAGAAGAGCAGAAGCAGAAGAAGAAGGAGAAGCAGAAGCAGAAGGAGAAGCAGAAAGAGAAGCTAGGAGAAGCAGAAGAAGAAGGAGAAGCAGAAGCTAGAAGAAACAGGAGAAGCTGAAGAAGCAGAAGCTAGAATTGAAGCAGAAGGAGAAACAGAAGAAGCACAATTAAAGCAGAATCAGAAGAAACAGAAATAGTAGAATAAGCAGAAGCAGAAGCATCAGGACAAGCAGAAGAACAAGAAGGAGAAGGCGAAAGAGAAGGATTAGGAGTAGGAGAAGCAAAAGGATAAGCAGAAGCAGAAAGAGACGCAGAAGGAGAAGCAGCACGAGATGTAGGAGAAGCAGGAGAAGCAGAAGCAAGAGAAGCAGAAGAAACAGAAGATGCAGAAGCAGAATGAGAAGCAGAAGGAGAAATTGAAGCAGAAGGAGAAGCAGAAGCAGAAGGAGAAGCAGAAGAAAGAGAAAGAGAAGCAGAAAGAGAAGCAGAAAGAGAAGCACAACGAGAAGCACAACGAGAAGCTGGAGAAGCTGAAGCAGGAGAAGCAGAATCAGAAGAAACATAAGAAGGAGAAGAAGCAGAAGCTGAAGGAGAAGCAGAAACAGATGGAAAAGCAGAAATAGAAGCAGGAGCAGCAGAAGAAGCAGCAGCAGGAGAAGCAGAAGCAGAAGAAGCCGAAGAAGCAGAAGCAGATCTTGAAGCATAAGGAGATACAGGAGAAGCAGAAGAAACAGAATCTGGAGAAGCAGAAGGAGAAGCAGAAGCAGAAAGAGAAGCAAAAGCAGAAGGAGAAGCAGAAGGAGAAGCAGAAGAAACAGAAGAAGCAGATGCAGAAGTTGAAGATGCAGAAGATGCAGAAGCAGAAGGAGATGCAGAAGCAGTAGTAGAAGCAGAAGAAGGAGAAGCAGAAGGAGAAGCATAAAGAGAAACAGAAGGAGATGCAGGAGAAGCAGAAGCTGGAGAAGCAGAATCAGAAGAAATAGAAGAAGGAGAAGAAGCAGAAGCAGAAAGAGAAGCCGAAACAGAAGGAGAAGCAGAAATTGAAGCAGAAGAAGCCGAAGAAGCAAAAGCAGAACTTAAAGCAGAAGGAGAAGCAGGAGAAGCAGAAGAAGCAGAATCTGGAGAAGAAGAAGGAGAACCAGAAGGAGAAGCAGAAGCAGAATGAGAAGCAAAAGCAGAAGGAGAAGCAGAAGAAACAGAAGAAGCAGAATCAGTAGCAGAAGAAGTTGAAGATGCAGAAGCAGAAAGAGAAGCAGAAGGATTAGCAGAAGAACGAGAAGGAGAAATAGAAGGAGAAGCAGAAGGAGAAGCAGGAAGAGCAGAGGAAACAGAAGCAGACAGAGAAGCAGAAGAAGGAGAAGGAGAAGCCGGAGCAGAAGAAGATGCAGAAGGAAAAGCACAAGCGGAAGTAGATGCAGAAGGAGAAGCAGGAAATGCAGAAGACGCAGAAGCAGAAGGAGAAGAAGAAGGAGAAGAATCAGAATCAGAAGAAGCAGAAGCAGAAATAGAAAGAGAAGCCGACGAAGAGAAGCAGAACGAGAAGCAGGAGAAGCAGAATAAGCACAAGCGGGAGAAGCAGAAGAAGAAGAAACAGAAGAAGAAGGAGCAGAAGCAGAAGGAGAAGCAGAAGGAGAAGCAGAAAGAGAAGCAGGAAAAGCAGAAGAAGCAGAAGCAGGAGAAGCAGAAGGAGAAGAAACAGGAGAAGGACAAGAAGCAGAAAGCGAAGCAGTAGAAGCAGAAGAAGCAGGAAAAGCAGAAGCAGAAGAAAGATAAGAAGAAGAAGACGAAGAAGAAGAAGAAGAAGAAGAAGAAGAAGAAGAAGAAGAAGAAGAAGAAGAAGAAGAAGCATAAGGAGATGCATAAGGAGAAGCATAAGGAGAAGTATAAGGAGAAGCAGTAGAAGCAGAAGAAGCAGAAGCAGGAGAAGCTGAAGCAGAAGAAAAAGAATAAGCAAAAGAAGCAGAAGCAGAAGCAGTGAGAGAAGCAGAAGAAGGAGAAAGAGAAGGAGAAGCAGAATCAGAAACAGAATCAGAAAGAGAAGCAGAAACAGAAGGAGAACAAGAAGGAGAAACAGGAGAACCAGAAGAAGCAGAAAGAGAAGGAGAAGAAGGAGAAGCAGAAGTAGAATCAGAAGAAACAGAAGAAGAAGAAACAGAAGCAAAAGAAACAGAAGAAAGAGAAGAGCAGATACAGAAGCAGAAGGAGAAGCAGAAAGAGAAGCAGGAGAAGCAGAAGAAGCAGGGGAAGCAGAAGCAGAAGAAACAGGAGAAGCCGAAGAAGCAGAAGCAGAATCTGAAGCAGAAGGAGAAACAGAAGAAGCACAATCTGAAGCAGAAGCAGAAGAAACATAAATAGTAGAATAAGCAGAAGCAGAAGCACCAAGACAAGCAGAGGAACAAGAAGGAGAAGGCGAAAGAGAAGGATTAGGAGTAGGAGAAGCAAAAGGATAAGCTGAAGCAGAAAGAGACGCAGAAGGAGAAGCAGCACGAGAAGTAGGAGAAGCAGGAGAAGCAGAAGCAAGAGAAGCAGAAGAAACAGAAGACGCAGAAGCAGAATGAGAAGCAGCAGGAGAAATTGAAGCAGAAGGAGAAGCAGAAGCAGAAGGAGAAGCAGAAGAAAGAGAAGGAGAAGGAGAAACAGAAAGAGAAGCAGAAAGAGAAGCACAACGAGAAGCACAACGAGAAGCAGGAGAAGCAGAAGCAGGAGAAGCAGAAGCAGAAGAAACATGAGAAGGAGAAGAAGCAGAAGCAGATGGAGAAGCAGAAACAGAGGGAAAAGCAGAAATAGAAGCAGGAGCAGCAGAAGAAGCAGCAGCAGGAGAAGCAGAAGCAGAAGAAGCCGAAGAAGCAGAAGCAGAACCTGAAGCATAAGGAGATACAGGAGAAGCAGAAGAATCAGAATCTGGAGAAGCAGAAGGAGAAGCAGAAGCAGAAAGAGAAGCAAAAGCAGAAGGAGAAGCAGAAGGAGAAGCAGAAGAAACAGAAGAAGCAGAGGCAGTAGCAGAAGAAGCAGAAGATGCAGAAGCAGAAGGAGAAGCAGAAGCAGTAGTAGAAGCAGAAGAAGCAGAAGCAGAAGGAGAAACATAAAGAGAAACAGAAGGAGAAGCAGGAGAAGCAGAAGCAGGAGAAGCAGAATCAGAAGAAATAGAAGAAGGAGAAGAAGCAGAAGCAGAAAGAGAAGCAGAAACAGAAGGAGAAGCAGAAAAAGAAGCAGAAGCCGAAGAAGCAAAAGCAGAACCTAAAGCAGAAGGAGAAGCAGGAGAAGCAGAAGAAGCAGAATCTGGAGAAAAAGAAGGAGAACCAGAAGGAGAAGCAGAAGCAGAAAGAGAAGCAAAAGCAGAAGGAGAAGCAGAAGAAACAGAAGAAGCAGAATCAGTAGCAGAAGAAGCTGAAGATGCAGAAGCAGAAAGAGAAGCAGAAGGAATAGCAGAAGAACGAGAAGTAGAAACAGAAGGAGAAGCAGAAGGAGACGCAGGAAAAGCAAAAGAAACAGAAGCAGACGGAGAAGAAGGAGAAGCCGAAGCAGAAGAAGAAGCAGAAGGAAAAGCACAAGCAGAAGGAGATGCAGAAGGAGAAGCAGGAAATGCAGAAGACGCAGAAGCAGAAGGAGAAGAAGAAGGAGAAGAATCAGAATCAGAAGAAGCAGAAGCAGAAATAGAAAGAGAAGCCGACGAAGAGAAGCTGAACGAGAAGCAGGAGAAGCAGAAGAAGCA
>NW_012297885.1:0-2120 GCF_000151885.1 Dipodomys ordii | reverse complement strand
GTCCCCTGCTGTTTCCTGCTGTGTCCCCCGCTTTGTCCCTCTGTGTCCCCGCAGTGTCCCCGCTGTGTCCCGCTGTGTTACACTTTGTCCCATGGTGCCCTGCTTTGTCCCCCACTGTGACCCCGCTGAGTCCCCTCTGTGTCGACGCTTTGTCCAACTGTGTCCTCGCTGTGTCCCCCACTGTCTCCCGCTTTGTCCCACACTGTGTCCCGCTGTGTCCCGCTGTGCCCTCATTGTGTCCCCCGCTGTGGCCCACTGTGTCCCCACTGTGTCCCAAGCTGAGTCCCGCTGTGTCCCGCTGTGTCCCCACTGTATCAACGCTGTGTCCCTTTGGGTCCCGCTTTGTCCTCCCTGTGTTCCCCGCTGTATACCGTTGTGTCCACCGCTGTGTCCCGCTGTGTCTACTGCTGTGTCCCCGATGTGTCCCTCTGTGTCTTCTCAGTGTTCCCCGCTGTGTCCCGCTGTGTACCCCTCTGTGTCCCCTGCTGTGTCCCGCTGTGTCCCGCTGTGTACTGCTGTGTCTCCCGCTTAGTCCCGCTGTGTCCTTGCTGTGTCCCGCTGTGTCCCGCTGTGTCCTGCTGTGTCCCCCGCTGTGTCCCCCGCTGTGTCCCGCTGTGTCCACCGCTTTGTCACCGCTGTGTCCTGCTGTTTCCTCGCTGTGTCCCCCGCTGTCTCCCGCTCTGTTCCCCGCTGTGTCTCATGCTTTGTCCCTGCTGTGTCCCACTGTGTCCCGCTGTGTGCCGCTGTGCACCCACTGTGTCCAGTTGTGTCCACAGCTGGGTACCAGGCTGTGTAACGCTGTGTCCCCCCAGTATGGACGCTGTGTCCCGCTGGGTCCCGCTGTGGCCTCACTGTGTTCCCCGCCTTGTCCCGCTGTGTACCCCTTGTGTCCCCTGCTGTGTCCCGCTGTGTTCCGCTGTGAACTGCTGTGTCCCCCGCTGAGCCCCGCTGTGTCCCCGCTGTGTCCCAATGTGTCCTCGCTGTGTCCCCCGCTGTGTCCACCTGTTTCCCTCCTGTGTCCCCCGCTGTGTCCCGCTGTGTCCCGCTGTGACCCCGCTGTGTCCCCAGCTGTGTCCCTCTCTGTCCCCCGCTTTGTCACCGCTTTGTCCCGCTGTGTCCTCGCTGTGTCCCCCGCTGTCTCCCACTCTGTCCCCTGCTGTGTCTCACCATTTTTCCCCGCTGTGTCCCACTGTGTCCCGCTGTGCCCACACTGTGTCCCGTTGTGTCCACAGTTGTGTACCACGCTGTGTAATGCTGTGTCCCCGCTGTATCGACGCTTTGTCCCGCTGAGTCCCGCTGTGTCCTTGCTGTGCTCCGCGCTGTGTCCTCGCTGTGTCCCCCGATGTGTCCCGCTGTGACCCCCGCTGTGTCCCGTTGTGTCTCCCGCTGTGTTCCGCTGTGTCCCGCTTTGTCCCGCTCTGTCCCTGCTGTGTCCTCGCTGTGTACTCCGTTGTGTCAGGCTATGTCACCGCTGTGTCTCGCTGTGTCCCCTCTCTGTCTCCGCTGTCCCCCGGTGTGTCCCCCGATGTGTCCCGCTGTGTCCCGCTGTGTCCCCCGCTTTGTCCCGCTGTGTCCTCGCAGTGTCCCTGCTGTGTCCCGCTGTGTCACACAGTGTCCCATGGTGTCCTGCTTTGTCCCCCGCTTTGTCCCCCACTGAGTCCCCTCTGTGTCGCCGTTGTATCTTGCTGTGTCCTTGCTGTGTCCCCCGCTGTACCCCACTTTGTCCCAGGCTGTGTCCCGCTCTGTCCCGCTGTGTCCTCGCTGTGTCCCAAGTTGTGTCCCGCTGTGTCCCGCTGTGTACCCCGCTGTGTCTACTGTTGTGTCCCCGCTGTGTCCCGCTGTGTCTTGCTGTGTCCCGCTGTGTCCTCGCTGTGTCCCCCGCTGTATTTCGCTGTGTCCTCGCTGTGTCCCCCGCTGTGTGCCGTTGTGTCCCCAGCTGTGTACCCCGCTGTGTCCCACTGTGTCCCCGCTGTATCGACGCTGTGTCCCGCTTTGTACCACTCTGTGTCCCCTGCTGTGTCCCGCTGTGTCCCGCTGTGTAATGCTATGTCCCCTCGCTGAGTCCCGATGTGTCTCGGCTGTTTCCCAAATGTGTCCTCACTGTGTCCCCCGCTGTGTCC
>NW_012297884.1:0-2053 GCF_000151885.1 Dipodomys ordii | reverse complement strand
ACTGTGTCCCTGCTGTGTCCCAAGCTGTGTGCCGCTGTGTGCCGCTGTGTACCCCGCTGTGTCCCTCTATGTTCCCGCAGTGTCCCCGGTGTTTCCCGCTGTGTCCCTCTGTGTCCTCGCTGTGTCCCTCGCTGTGTCCCGTTGTGTCCCCAGCTGTGTACCCCGCTGTGTCCCGCTGTGTCCCCGCTGTATCGACGCTGTGTCCCGGTGGGTCCTGCTGGGTCCTCCCTGTGTACCCTGCTGTGTCCCGCTTTTTCCCCGCTGTGTGCCCGCTGTGTCCCCAGCTGTGTACCCAGCTGTGTCCCGCTGTGTCCCCGCTGTATCGACGCTGTGTCCCGCTGTGTCCTCGTTGTGTCCCCCGCTGTGTCCCGCTGTGTCCCCCCCTGTGTCCTCGCTGTGTCCTCGCTGGGTCCCCCGCTGTGTCTCGCTGGGTCCCCTGCTGTGTCCCGCTGTGTCCCGCTGTGTCCCGCTCGGTCCCTGCTGTGTCCCGCTGTTTCCCGCTGTGTCCTCGCTGTGTGTCCGCTGTGTCCCGTTGTGTACTAATTTGTGTCCAGCTGTGTCACCGCTGTCCGGCTGTGTCCCCTCTCTGTCTCCGCTGTCCCCCGCTGTGTTCCTGCTGTGTCCCACTGTGTCCCGCTGTTCTTCCCGCTTTGTCCCGCTGTGTCCCTGCAGTGTCCCCGCTGTGTCCTCTTGTGTCCTCGCTGTGTCCCCCACTGTGTCCCGTTGTGTCCACAGCTGTGTACCCCGCTGTGTCCCGCTGTGTCCCCGCTGTATCGACGCTGTGTCCCGCTGGGTCCCGCTGGGTCCTCCATCTGTTCCCCGCTGTGTCCCACTGTGTCCCCGCTGTGTGCCCGCTGTGTCCCGCTGTGTACTTCGTTGTGTCCAGCTGTGTCACCGCTGTGTCCCGCTGTGTCCTGCTGTGTCCCGCTCTGTCCCAGCTTTGTGCCCGCTGTGTCCCGCTGTGTACTCCCTTGTGTTCAGCTGTGTCACAGCTGTGTCCCGCTGTGTCCCCTCTCTGTCTCCACTGTCCCCCGCTGTGTCCCCGCTGTGCCCCAAGCTGTGTCCCGCTGTGTACCCCGCTGTGTCCCACTATGTTCCCGCAATGTCCCCACTGTGTCCCTCTGTGTCCCCCGCAGTGTCCCCCGCTGTGTCCTCGCTGTGTCCCCCGCTGTGTCCTGCTGTGCTCGCTGGGTCCCCCATTGTGCCCCCGCTCTGTCCCGCTGTGCCCCCACAGTGTCCCGTTGTGTCCACAGCTGTGTACCATGCTGTGTAACGCTGTGTCCCCGCTGTATCAACGCTGTGTCCCTCTGTGTCCGACTGTGTCCTCACTGTGTTCCCCGCTGTGTCCTGCTGTGTCCCCCACTGTGCCCTCGCTGTGTCCCGCTCTGTCCTTGCTGTGTCCCGCTGTGTCACCACTGTGTCCCGCTGTGTCCTCTCTCTGTCTCCGCTGTCCCCCTCTGTGTCCTCCATTGTGTCCCGCAGTGTCCTGCTGTGTCCCCCGCTTTGTCCCGCTCTGTCCCCCACTTTGTCCCGCTGTGTCCCCCGCTTTGTCCCCCGCTGTGTCCTGCTGATTCCCCCGCTCTTCCCGCTTTGTCCCCGCTGTGTCCCCGCTGGGTCCCTCTGTGTACCCCGCTGTGTCCAGCTTTGTCCCTGCTGTGTCTCGCTGTGTCCCACGCTCTGTCCCCCACTGTGTCCTGCTGTGTCCCCCACTGTGTCCCGCTGTGTACTGCTGTGTCTCCCGCTTAGTCCCGCTGTGTCCTTGCTGTGTCCCAATGTGTCCTCGCTGTGTTCCTCGCTGTGTCCCGCTGTTTTCCCCCTGTGTTCCCCGCTGTTTCCCGCTGTGTCCCGCTGTGTCCCCCTCTGTGACCCCCGCTATGTCCCTCTGTGTCCACCGCTTTGTCACCGTGTGTCCCGCTGTGTCCTCACTATGTCACCTGCTGTCTCCTGCTCTGTCCCCTGCTGTGTCTCACGCTTTGTCCCAGCTGTTTCCCACTATGTCTCGCTGTGTGCCGCTGTGCCCCCACTGTGTCCCGTTGTGTCCACAGCTGTGTGA
>NW_012297883.1:0-4173 GCF_000151885.1 Dipodomys ordii | reverse complement strand
GAAGAAGCAGAGCAGAAGCAGAAGTAGAAGCAAAAAGAGAAGAAGAAGAAGAATTAGAAGAACCAGCAGAAGGAGAAGCAGCAGAAGAAGCAGAAATACAAGCAAGAGAAGCCGAAGCAGAAAGAGAAGTAGAAGCAGAAGAATCAGAAGAAGAAGAAGAAGCAGTAGAAACATAAGAAGCCGAAGCAGTAGAAGCAGAACCAGAAGAAAAAGAAGAAGCATAAGAAGCAGAAGCAGAGGGAGAAGCAGAAGAAGGAGAAGGAGCAGCCGAAGGTGAAGCAGAAGGAGATGCAGAAGGAGAAAGAGAAGCAGAAACAGAAGGAGAAGAAGAAGGAGAAGTTGGAGAATCAGAAGAAGCAGAAGCAGAAGCAGAAAGAGAAGCAGAAGAAGGAGAAGGAGAAGCAGAAGGAGAAGGACAAGTAGGAGAAGCAGAAGAAGCAGAAGCGGGAGAAGCAGCAGCAGAAGAAGAAGAAACAGAAGAAGGAGAAGGAGCAGAAGGAGAAGCAGAAGCAGAAGGAGAAGCAGAAAGAGAAGCAGAAGAAGCAGTAGCAGGAGAAGCAGAAGCAGAAGAAACAGAAGAAGCCCAAGAACCAGAAGGAGAACCTGAAGCAGAAGGAGAAGCAGAAGCAGCAGAAGCTGGAAAAGCAGAAGCAGAAGAAACAGAACAAGCAGAAAAAGCCGAAGCAGAACGAGAAGCAGAAGAAGAAGAAGGAGAAAGAGAAGGATTGGGAGTAGGAGGAGCAGAAGCAGAATAAGAAGCTGAAAGAGAAGCAGAAGGAGAAACAGAAGAAGCAGAAGCAGGAGAAGCAGAAGCAGAAGAAGATTGAGAAGCACAAGAAGGAGAAATTGAAGGAGAAGGAGAATGAGACGGAGAAGCAGAAGGAGAAGTATAAGGAGAAGCAGTAGAAGCAGAAGAAGCAGAAGCAGGAGAAGCAGAAGCAGAAGAAAAAGAATAAGCAAAAGAAGCAGAAGCAGAAGCAGTGGGAGAAGCAGAAGAAGGAGAAGGAGAAGGAGCAGCAGAAGGAGAAAGAGAAGCAGAAAGAGAAGCAGAAACAGAAGGAGAACAATAAGGAGAAGCAGGAGAATCAGAAGAAGCAGAAAGAGAAGGAGAAGAAGGAGAAGCAGAAGTAGAAACAGAAGAAACAAAAGAAAAAGAAGAAGAAGAAACAGAAGCAAAAAAAACAGAAGAAGGAGAAGAGCAGAAGCAGAAGCAGAACGAGAAGCAGAAGCAGAAGGAGAAGCAGAAAGAGAAGCAGGAGAAGCAGAAGAAGCAGGAGAAGCAGAAGCAGAAGAAACAGGAGAAGCCGAAGAAGCAGAAGCAGAATCTGAAGCAGAAGGAGAAACAGAAGAAGCACAATCTGAAGCAGAAGCAGAAGAAACAGAAATAGTAGAATAAGCAGAAGCAGAAGCAGCAGGAGAAACAGAAGAAGAAGAAGAAGGCAAAAGAGAAGGATTAGGAGTAGGAGAAGCAAAAGGATAAGCAGAAGCAGAAAGAGACGCAGAAGGAGAAGCAGCACGAGAAGTAGGAGAAGCAGGAGAAGCAGAAGCAGGAGAAGCAGAAGAAATAGAAGACGCAGAAGCAGAATGAGAAGCAGACGGAGAAATTGAAGCAGAAGCAGAAGGAGAAGCAGAAGAAAAAGGAGAAGCAGAAGAAGGAAAAAGAGAAGGAGAAGCAGAACGAGAAGCAGAACGAGAAGCTGGAGAAGCCGAAGCAGGAGAAGCAGAAGCAGGAGAAGCAGAAGCAGAAGAAACAGAAGAAGGAGAAGAAGCTGAAGCAGAAGGAGAAGCAGAAACAGAAGGAAAAGCAGAAAGAGAAGCAGGAGAAGCAGAAGAAGCAGCAGCAGGAGAAGCTGAAGCAGAAGAAGCCGAAAAAGCAAAAGCAGAACCTGAAGCAGAAGGAGAAGCAGGAGAAGCAGAAGAAGCAGAATCTGGAGAAGCAGAAGGAGAAGCAGAAGCAGAAAGAGAAATAGTAGAATAAGCAGAAGCAGAAGCAGCAGGAGAAGAAGAAGAAGAAGATGGAGAAGGCGAGAGAGAAGGATTAGGAGTAGGAGAAGCAAAAGGATAAGCAGAAGCAGAAAGAGACGCAGAAGGAAAAGCAGCACGAGAAGTAGGAGAAGCAGGAGAAGCAGAAGCAGGAGAAGCAGAAGAAACAGAAGACGCAGAAGCAGAATGAGAAGCAGAAGGAGAAATTGAAGCAGAAGCAGAAGCAGAAGGAGAAGCATAAGAAGGAGAAGGAGAAGAAGAAAGAAAAGCAGAAAGAGAAGCAGAACGAGAAGCAGGAGAAACAGAAGCAGGAGAAGCAGAAGCAGAAGAAACAGAAGAAGGAGAAGAAGCAGAAGCAGAAGGAGAAGCAAAAACAGAAGGAGAAGCAGAAAGAGAAGGTGCGGAAGCAGAAGAAGCAGAAGCAGGAGAAGCAGAAGAATAATAATACCAAGAAGCAGAAGCAGAACCTCAAGCAGAAGGAGAAGCAGGAGAAGCAGAAGAAGCAGAATCTGCAGAAGCAGAAGGAGAAGCAGAAGCAGAAAGAGAACCAAAATCAGAAGGAGAAGCAGAAGAAACAGAAGAAACAGAAGCAGTAGCAGAAGAAGCTGAAGATGTAGAAGCAGAAAAAGAAGCACAAGAAATAGCAGAAGAACGAGAAGGAGCAGGAGAAACAGACGGAGAAGCAGAAGCAGAAGCAGAAAAAGAATCAGGAAAAGCAGAAGCAGAAACAGACGAGAAGCAGAAGAAGGAGAAGGAGAAGCAGAAGCAGAAGAAGAAGCACAAGGAAAAGCAGAAGCAGAAGGAGATGCAGAAGGAGAAGCAGGAGAAGCAGAAGAAACAGAAGCAGAAGGAGAAGAACTAAAGAGAAGAAGCAAAAGCGGGAGAAGCAGAAGTAGAAAGAGAAGCCGACGAAGAGAAGCAGAACGAGAATCAGGAGAAGCAGAAGAAGCAGAAGCCGGAGAAGCAGAAGAAGTAGAAACAGAAGAAGGAGAAGGAGCAGAAGGAGAAGCAGAAGCAGAAGGGGAAGCAGAAAGAGAAGCAAGAAAAGCAGAAAAGCAGAAGCAGGAGAAGCAGAAGCAGAAGAATACGAAGAAGCAGAAGCAGAAGCAGAACCTGAAGCAGAAGGAGAAGCAGGAGAAGCAGAAGAAGCAGAATCTGGAGAAGCAGAATGACAAGCTGAAGGAGAAGCAGAAGCAGAAAGAGAATCAAAAGCAGAAGGAGAAGCAGAAGAAACAGAAGAAGCAGAAGCAGTAGCAGATACAGCAGAAGCAGAAGGAGAAGCAGAAGGAAAAGCAGGAGAACGAGAAGGAGAAGGAGAAACAGAGGCAGAAGCAGGAGAAGCAGAAGCAGAAGAAAGAGCATAAGGACAAGCACAAGTAGAAGGAGATGCAGAACGAGAAGCAGGAGAAGCAGAAGAAGCAGAAGATGAAGGAGAAGCAGAAGTAGGAGAAGGAGAAGGAGGAGAAGCAGAAGCAGAAGGAGAAGCAGAAGCGGAATGAGAAGCAGAAAGAGAAGCAGGAGAAGCACAAGATGCAGAAGCAGGAGAAGCCGAAAGAGAAGAAGCAGAAGAAGCAGAAACAGAAGCAGAAGTAGATGCAGAAGCAGAAGGAGAAGCAGCAGAAGAAGTAGAACCAGAAATTCAGGCAGGAGAAACAGAAGAAGCAGAAGCAGAAAGAGAAGCAAAAAGAGAAGCAGAAGGAGAAGTAGAAGAAGCAGCAGAAGGAGAAGCAGCAGAAGAAGCAGAAAAACAAGCAGGAGAAGCAGAAGCAGAAAGAGAAGTACAAGCAGAAGAAGCAGAAGAAGAAGCAGTAGAAGCATAAGAAGCAGAAGCAGGAAAAGCAGAAGCAGAAGAACAAGAAGCAGAAGAAGCAGAAGCAGAAGCAGAGGGAGAAACAGAAGAAGGAGAAGGAGCAGCAGAAGGTGAAGCAGAAGGAGATGGAAAAGCTGAAAGAGTAGCAGAAACAGAAGGAGAAGAAGAAGGATTAGTTGGAGAATCAGAAGAAGCAGAAGCAGAAAGAGAAGCAGAAGAAGGAGAAGGAGAAACAGAAGCAGAGGAAAGGAAGGAGAAGCAGAAGAAGCAGAAGCGGGAGAAGCAGCAGAAGAAGAAGAAACAGAAGAAGGAGAAGGAGCAGAAAGAGAAGCAGAAGGAGAAGCTGAAAGAGAAGCAGAAGAAGCAGTAGCAGGAGAAGC
>NW_012297882.1:0-4174 GCF_000151885.1 Dipodomys ordii | reverse complement strand
GGACACACAGCGTTACACAGCGTGGTACACAGCTGTAGACACAACGGGACTTAGTGGGGGCACAGCGGGACACAGCGGGACACAGTGGGACACAGCGGGGACAAAACGTGAGACACAGCGGGGGACAGAGCTGGAGACAGCGGGGGACACAGCGAGGACACAGTGGGACACAGCGGTGACAAGGCGAGGAGTCAGCGGGGGACAAAGCGGGGGACAAAGAGGGACACCACGGAACACAGCGGGACACAGCGGGAAACAGCAGTGACCCTGCATGGACACAGTGGGACACAGCGGGGGACACAGCGGGGGACAGTGGAGACAGAGAGTGGCCACAGCGAGAAAAGGCGTTGACATAGCTGGACACAGCGGGGTACACAGCGGGACACAGCGGGCACACAGCGGGGACACAGCGGGACACAGCGGGACACAGCTGGGACACAGTGGGACACAGCGGGACAAAGGGCGACACAACGGGACACAGCAGGCGACACAACGGGACACAGCAGGCACACAGCGGGGACACAGCGGGACACAGAGGGACACAGCAGGTACAGAGCGGGACACAGCCGGACACAGCGGGACAGAGCGGGGGACACAGCGGGACACAGTGGGGGACCCAGTGGACACAGCGGGACACAGCAGGGGACACAGCGAGGACACAGCGGGGGACACAGCGGGGGACACAGCGGGACACAGCGGGGAAAACAGCGAGGACACAGTGGGACACAGCGGGGGACACAGTGAGGACACAGCGGGACACAGCCGGGGAAAAAGCGGGACATAGCGGGGACACAGCAGTGGACAAAGGGGGACCCAGCGGGGGACACAGCCGTACACAGCGGGGGAAACACTGGGGGACACAGCGGGACACAATGGGACACAGCGGGGGACACATGGGGGACACAGCGGGACACAGCGGGGACACAGCGGGACTCAGCGGGGGACACAGCAGTATACAGCAGGACACAGCGGGGACACAGCAGGGACACAGCGGAGGACACAGCGGGACACAGCGGGACACAACGGGGAACACAGCGAGACACAGAGGGGGACACAGAGGGGTACACAGCGGGACACAGCTGGGAACACAGCGAGGACACAGCGGGACAAAGTGGGACACAGCGTCGATACAGCGGGAACACAGCAGGACAGAGCGGGGACACAGCTGGGGACACAACGGGACACATCGCGGGACACAGCGAGGACCCAGCGTAACACAACGTGGGACACAGCGAGGACACAGCGGGACACAGCGGGACACAGTGGGGACACAGCAGAAGACACAGCCTGAACCGTAGGGGACACAGCGGGACACAGCGGGGACTCACCGGGGGACACAGCGGGGGACACCACGGGACACAGTGGGAAACAGCGGGACACAGCGGGGACACTGCGGGAACATAGCGGGACACAGCGGGGTACACAGCGTGACACAGCAGTGGACACAGAGGGGACACAACGGGACACAGCGGGGAACACAGCGAGGACACAGTAGGTCACAGCGGGACACAGCGTGGGACAAATCAGGAGACAGCGGGGGACACAGCGAGGACACAGCTGGACACAGCGGGGTACACAGCGGGACACAGCGGGGGACACAGAAGGGTACACAGCGGGACACAGAGAGAAACACAGCGAGGTCACAGCGGGGGCCAAAGCACGACAACACGGGACACAGTGTTACACAGTGGGACACAGCGGGTCACAGCCGGGGATACTGCGGGACACAGCGGGGGACACAGAGGGGTACACAACGGGACACAGCCGGGAACACAGCGCGGACACAGCAGGACACACCGGGACACAGCGTCAATACAGCGGGGACAGAGCGGGTCACAGCAGGGACACAGCGGGACACAGCGGGGGACACAGCGGGACACAGCAGGGACACAGCGGGACACAGCGGGACACAGCGGGGAACACAGCGGAACACAGCTTGGGACACAGTGAGGACAAAGCGGGACACAGCGGGACACAGTGGGGACACAGCAGGGACAGAGCAGGACACAGCGGGGGACACAGCGGGGTACACAGCGGGACACAACGGGGAACACAGCGAGGACACAGCGGGACCCAGCAGGACACAGCGTCGATACTGCGGAGACAGAGCGGGACACAGCGGGGTACACAGCTGGGGACACAACGGGACACAGCATGGGACACAGCGACGACACAGCGGGACACAGCGTGTACACTGCGGGAACATAGCAGGACACAGCGTGGTACAGAGCAGTACACAGCGGGGTCACAGAGTGCTACACAGCGGGACACAGCGGGAAACACAACGAGGTCACAGCGGAGGACAAAGCGGGACAACACGGGACACAGTGTGACACAGCAGGACACAGCGGGACACAGTGGGACACAGCGGGGGACACAGGGAGGACAGAAGAGGACAGAGAGGTGACACAGCGGGACACAGCGGGGACACCGCTGGACACAGCAGGGTACACAGAGGGACACAGCGGGCACACAGTGGGGACACAGCGGGACACAGCGGGGACAGAGCAGGAAAGAGCCTGACACAGCGAGAACACATTGGGCCACAGCGGGACACAGAGGAGCTCAGCGGGAGACACAGCAGTACACAGCAGGACACAGTGTGACACAGCGGGGAGACAGCAGGGATACAGTGGGGGACACAGCGGGACACAGCAGGTCACAGCGTGGGACACAGCAGGACACAGCGGGGGACACAGAGGGGTACACAGCGGGACACAGCGGAGAACACAGCGCGGACACAGCGGGACAGAGCGGGACAAAGCGTCGATACAGCGGGCACAGAGCGGGTCACAGCAAGGACACAGCGGGACACAGCGGGACACAGTGGGGGACACAGGGGGACACAGCGGGAACATAGCGGGACACAGCAGTGGACACAGCGGGACACAGCGTAGGACACAGCTGGACACAGCGGGACACAGCGGGGACACAGCGGGACACAACGGGACACAGCGGGGGACACAGCGAGGACACAGCAGGTCACAGCGGGACACAGCGTGGGACAAAGCAGGAGACAGCGGGGGACACAGCGAGGACACAGCTGGACACAGCGGGGTACACAGCGGGACACAGCAGAGGACACAGAAGGGTACACAGCGGGACACAGAGAGAAACACAGCAAGCTCACAGCGGGGGCCAAAGCAGGACAACACCTGACACAGTGTGACACAGTGGGACACAGCGGGGACACTGCAGGGGCACAGCGGGGCAAAACGGGCGACACAGCGTGACACAGTGGGACACAGCGGGGGAAACAGCGGGGGACAGCTGGGGACAGAGAGGGGACAAAGCGGGACACCGGGGGCACACAGTGGGGACACAGCGGGGGACACAGCGGAACACAGCGGGTCACAGCCGGGGACACTGCGGGACACAGCGGGGGACACAGAGGGGTACACAGCGGGACACAGCCGGGAACACAGCGCGGACACAGTGGGACACACCGGGACACAGCATCAATACAGCGGGGACAGAGCGGGTCACAGCAGGGACACAGCAGGACACAGCGGGGGCACAGTGGGACACAGCAGGGACACAGCGGGACACAGCGGGACACAGCGGGGGACACAGTGGAACATAGCTTGGGACACAGCGAGGACAAAGCGGGACACAGCGGGACACAGCGGGGACACACCAGGGACACAGCAGGGACACAGCGGCGGACACAGCGGGGGACTCAGCGGGACACAACGGGGAACACAGCTGGGGACACAACGGGACACAGCAGTGGATACAGCAAGGACACAGCGGGACACAGCGGGGACACTGCGGGAACATAGAGGGACACAGCGGGATACCGAGCGGGACACAGCGGGGTCACAGAGTGGTACACAGCGGGACACAGCGGGAAACACAACGAGGTCACAGCGGGGGACAAAGCGGGACAACACGGGACACAGTGTGACACAGCGGGACACAGCGGGACACAGCGGGACACAGCGGGGGACACAGCGGGGGACAGAGAGGCGACACAGCGGGACACAGCGGGGACACAGCTGGACACAGCGGGGTACACAGAGGGACACAGCGGGCACACAGTGGGGACACAGCGGGACACAGCGGGACACAGCGGGGACAGAGCAGGACAGAGCATGACACAGCGAGGACACATTGGGCCACAGCGAGGAACACAGCTGGGGACACAACGGGACACAGCGGGGGACACAGCGAG
>NW_012297881.1:0-4174 GCF_000151885.1 Dipodomys ordii | reverse complement strand
CAGCGGGACACAGCGGGACACAGCGGGGGACACAGCGTGTTACACAGCGTGGGACACAGCGAGGACACAGCAGGACACAGCGGGACACAGAGGCGACACAGCAGGGACACAGCAGGGACACAGCGGGGACACAGCGGGGGACACAGCGGGACACAAAGGGGAACACAGCGAGGACACAGCGGGACCCAACAGGACACAGCGTCGATACAGTGGGGACACAGCAGGACACAGCGGGGTACACAGCTGGGGACACAAAGGGACAAAGCGGGGGACACAGCGAGGACAAGCGGGACACAGCGGGACACAGCGAGGACACTGCGGGAACATAGCGGGACACAGCGGGGACACAGAGGGACACATCGGGACACAGCTTGGGATACACGGAGGACACAGCTGGACACAGTGGGGGACAGAGCGAGGACACAGCGGTACAATGGGGTGCGGGATACAGCGGGGGACAAAGCGGGAGGCAGCGGGGGACACAGCGAGGACACAGCGGGACACAGTTGTGACACAGAGGGGACTCAGTGGGGGACACAGCGGGGGACAAAGCAGGACACCACGGGACAGTGTGACACAGCGGGACACAGCGGGGACACTGCACGGACACAGCAGTACAAAGCGGGGGACACAGCGGGGACTCAGCGGGGGACACAGCGGTGGACAAAGCGGAACACCACGGAACACAGCGGGTCACAGCGGGAAATAGCGGTGACCCTGCGGGGACACAGAGGGACCCAGCGGGGGACACAGCGGGACACAGCGGGGACTCACCTAGGGACACAGCGAAGGACAAACTGGGACACCACGGGACACAGTGGGACACAGCAGGACACAGCGGGGACACTGCGGGAACTTAGCGGGACACAGCGGGGGACACAGGGGGACACAGCGGGACATAGCAGGGACAGAGCGGGACACAGCGGGACACAGCGGGGGACACAGCGGAACACAGCGGGGACAGAGCGAGGACACAGCGGGACACAGCGGGGGACACAACGAGGACACAGCGGGGGACACAGCTGGGGACACAGCAGGACACAGCGGGGAACACAGCGAGGACCCAGCGGGACCCAGCGGGACACAGCATCGATACAGCTGGCACACAGCGTTACACAGCGTGGTACACAGCTGTGGACACAACGGGACACAGTGGGGGACACAGCGAGGACACAGCTGGACACAGCGGAACACAGCGGGAGACAAAGCGGGACACAGTGGGGGACACAGCGAGGACAGAGAGGGACACAGCGGCGACACAGAGGGGACGCAGCTGGGGACACAGCGTGGGACAAAGTGGGACACCACGGGACACAGTGTTACACAGCCGGACACAGCGGGGACACTGCGGGACACAGGAAGATAAAGCGGGGGACACAGCGGGACACAGCGGGCCACAGCGGGGGACAGCGGGGGACACAGCGGGACACAGTGGGCTACACAGTGAGGACACAGCGGGACACAACAGGGGACACAGCGAGGACACAGCGGGGGACACAGCGGGACACAGCGTCGATACAGCGGGGAGGCAGTGTTACACAGCGTGGTACAAACTGTGGACACAACGGGACACAGTGGGGGCACAGCGGGACACAGCGGGACACAGTGGGACACAGCGGGGACAAAGCGTGAGACACAGCGAGGGACAGAGAGGGAAACAGCAGGGGACACAGCGAGGAAACAGCGGGACACAGCGGTGACACAGCGGGGACTCAGCGGGGGACACAGTGGGACACAGCGGGGGACACAGCGGGGCACAGCGGGGGACACTGCGGGACACAGTGTGGGACAGAGCGTGGGACACAGCGAGACACAGCGGGGACAAAGCTGAACACAGCGGGGTACACAGAGGGACACAGCAGGGACAAAGCGTGAGACACAGCGGGGGACATAGAGGGAGACAGCAGGGGACACAGCGAGGAAACAGTGGGACACAGCGGTGACACAGCGGGTACTCAGGAGGGGACACAGCGGGACACAGCGGGGGACACAGCGGGACACAGCGGGGACACAGCGTCGATACAGTGGGGACACAGCGAGACACAGCGGGAAACACAGGAAGGAAACAGCGGGACCCAGTGGGACACAGAGTCGATACAGCAGGACACAACGGGGTACACAGCTAGGGACACAACGGGACACAGCGGGGGACACAGCGAGGAAACAGCGGGACAAAGCAGGACCCAGCGGGGGACACAGCGGGACCCAGCGGGAGACCCAGCGAGGACACAGCAGGACACAGCAGGGGACACAGGGGGACACAGCGGGGAACACAGCGGGGGACACAGCGGGACACAGCAAAGAATACAGCAAGGACACAGCGGGGGACCCAGCGGGACACAGCGTAGATACAGCGGGAACACAGTGTTACACAGCGTGGTACACAGCTGTGGACACAACGGGACACAGTGGGGGCACAGCTGGATACAGCGGGACACAGTGGGACACAGCGGGGACAAAGCATGAGACACAGCGGAGGACAGAGCTGGAGACAGCGGGGGACACAGCGGGGGACACAGCAGGACAGAGTGGGGAACACAGCGAGGACACAGCGTTACACAGCGTGGTGCACACTGTGGACACAACGGGACACAGTGGGGGCACAGCCGGACACAGCGGGACACAGTGGGACACAGCACAGCGGGGAAAAAGCGTGAGACACAGCGGGGGACAGAGAGGGAGACAGCAGGGGACACAGCGAGGAAACAGCGGGACACAGTGGTGACACAGCGGGGACTCAGCGGGGGACACGGTGGGACACAGCGGGGGACACAGCGGGACACAGCGGGGGACACTGCGGGACACAGGGTGGGACAGAGCATGGGACACAGTGAGACACAGCAGGGACAAAGCTGGACACAGCGAGGTACACAGAGGGACACAGCGGGGAAACAGCGTGACACAAAAGGACACAGCGCGACACAGCGGGGGACACAGCGAGGACTCAGCGGCACACAGTGGGGGACACAGCAAGGACAGAGCGGGACACAGCGGGGGACACAGCAGGACATAGCGGGGGACACAGCGGGGGACACAGCGGGGACACAGAGGGGACTCAGCAGAGGACATAGAGGGGAAAAAGCGGGACACCACGGGACACAGTAGGACACAGCGGGACACAGCGGGGACACTGCGGGACACAGCCGGGGGACACAGCGGTGGACAGCGGGGGACAGAGAAGGGACACAGCGGGACACAGAGGGGACACAGCTGGACACAGAAGGGTACACAGCGGGGCACAGCGGACACACAACAGGGACAGAGCTGGACACAGAGCGACACAGAGGGGACAGAGCGTGACACAGCAGGACACAGCGGGACAAAACAGGGGACTCAGCGGGACACAGCGGAGGACACAGGGAGGACACAGCTGGACACTGAGGGAGACAGAGCAAGGACACAGCCAGACACAGCGAAACACAGCGTGACACAGTGGGGACACAGCAGGGGAAACAGCGGGACACAGCGGGGGACACAGCGGGACACAGCGGGGTACACAGCAGGGACAAAGCGGGACACAGCGGGGCACACAGTGAGGACAAAGCGGGACACAGCGGTGACACAGCGGGACACAGCTGGGGACACTGCGGGACACAGCGGGACACAGCGGGGACACAGCAAGGACACAGCGGGGGACACAGCGGGACACAGCCGGACACAGCCGGGGACACAGCGGGACACAGCGGGACACAGCCGGGGACACAGCGGGACACAGCGAGAGACACAGCGGGGGACACAGCGGGACACAGCGGGGAACAAAGAGAGGACACAGCCGGACCCAGCGGGACAGAACGTCGATAGAGCGGGGACACAGCGGGACACAGCGGTGACACAACGGGACTCAGCAGGGGACACTGCGGGACAGAGAGGGACCTAGCGGGTACACAGCAAGGACACAGCGGGGGACACAGCGGGACACAGCGGGGGACACAGCGAGGGACACAGCGGGGGACACAGCAGGACACAGTGGGGAACACAGAGAGAGACACAGCAGGACCAAGCGGGACACAGCATCGATACAGCAGAGACACAGCGGGACACAGCGGGGTACACAGCTGTTGACACAACGGGACACAGTGGGGGACACAGCGGGACACAGCGGGACACAGCGGGGCACAGCAGGGACAAAACGGGAGACACAGTGGGGAACAGAGCAGGACACAGCGGGGGACAC
>NW_012297880.1:0-4174 GCF_000151885.1 Dipodomys ordii | reverse complement strand
CTCGCTGTTTCCACGCTGTATTCTGCTGTGTCCTCGCTGTGTCCCCCGCTGTGTCCCGTTGTGTACCCAGCTGTGTACCCCGCTGTGTCCCGCTGTGTCCCCACTGTATCGACGCTGTGTCCCGCTTGTTCCCGCTGTGTCCTCGCTGTGTTCCCCGCTGTGTCCCGCTGTTTACCCCTCTGTGTCCCCCGCTGTGTCCCGTTGTGTCCCGCTGTGTACTGCTGTGTCCCCCGCTGAGTCCCGCTGTGTCCCCGCTGTGTCCCAATGTGTCCTCACTGTGTCCCGCGCTGGGTCCCGCTGTGTCCCCCCTGTGTCCCCCGCTGTGTCCCCCTGTGTACGGCTGTGTCCCCCGCTGTGTCCCCCGCTGTGTCCCCCGCAGTGTCAGCGCTGTGTCCCGCTGTGTCCTCGCTGTGTCCCCTGCTGTCTCCCGCTCTGTACTCCGCTGTGTCTCCAGCTTTGTCCCCGCTGTGTCCCACTGTGTCCCGCTGTGTCCTGCTGTGCCCCCACTGTGTCCCGTTGTGTTCACAGCTGTGTACCACGCTGTGTAACGCTGTGTCCCCGCTGTATCGACGCTGTGTACCGCTGGGTCCCGCTGTGTCCTCGCTGTGTTCCCCGCTGGGTCCCGCTGTGTCCCCCGCTGTGTCCCCCGCTGTGTCCCTATGTGTCCCACGCTTTGTCCCCTGTGTCCCCGCAGTTTCCCCGCTGTGTCCCGCTGTTTCCCACTGTGTTCTGTGGTGTCCCGCTTTGTCCCCCTCTGTGTCCCCCGGTGAGTCGCCGCTGTGTCCCCGCGTTGTCCCGCTGAGTCCTCCATGTGTCCCCCGCTGTGTCCCGCTGTGTACCCCGCTGTGTCCCGCTGTGTCCACTGCTGGGACCCGGCTGTGTCCCGCTGAGTCCCGCTGTGTCCTCACTGTGTCCCACTCTGTGTTCCGCTGTGTCCTCGTTGTGTCCCCCGCTGTGTCCCGCTGTGTCCCCGCAGGTTCACCGCTGTTTCACGCTGTGTCCTGCTGTGTTCCGTGGTGTCCCGCTTTGTCCCCCGCTGTGTCCCGCTGTGTCCACTGCTGGGTCCCCGCTGGGTCCCGCTGTGTCTCGCTGTTTCCCGCTGTGTCCTCGCTTTGTCCCATGCTGTGTTCCGCTGTGTCCTCCCTGTGTCCCCCGCTGTGTCCTGCTGTGTCCCCCGCTGTGCCCCGCAGTGTCCCGCTGTGTCCTCGCTGTGTCCCACTGTGTCCCCGCTGTTTCCCCGCTGGGTCCTGCTGTGTCCCGCTGTGTCCCGCTGTGTCCCCCGCTTTGTCCCGCTGTGTCCCCGCAGTGTCCCGCTGTGTCCCGCTCTGTCCCACTGTGTCCTGTGGTGTCCCGATTTGTCCCCCGCTATGTCCCCTGCTGAGTCCCCTCTGTGTCCCCGCTGTGTCCCACTGTGTCCCCTGCTGTGTCCGGCTGTGTCCCCCACTGTGTCCCACTCTGTCCCCCTCTGTGTCCCGCTGTGTCCCCCGCTGTGTCCCACTGTGTCCCCGCAGTGTCACTGCTGTTTTCTGCTGTGTCCTGCTGTGTCCCCCGCTGTGTCCCCGTAGGTTCACCGCTGTTTCACGCTGTGTCCCACAGTGTTCCGTGGAGACCCACTTTGTCCCCCGCTGTGGCCCCTCCTGAGCCACCTCTGTGTCCCTGCTGTGTCCCGCTGTGTCCTCGCTGTGTCCGCCTCTGTCTCCCTCTCTGTCCACCGCTGTGTCTCACGCTTTGTCCCCGCTGGGTCCCGCTGTGCCTGCAATGTACCCAGCTGTGTCCCGCTGTGTCACCGCTGTGTCCCGCTTTGTCCTCGCTGTGTCCCCCTCTGTGTCCCGCTTTGTCCCTGCTGTGTACCCCGCTGTGTCCCTGTGTGTCCCCCGCTGTGTCCCGCTGTGTCCCCTGCTGTGTCCCCACTGTGTCACGCTGTGTTTCGCTGTGTCCGGCTGTGTCCTCGCTCTGTCTCCCTCAGTGTCCAGCTGTGTCCTCCCTGTGTCCCCCGCTGTGTCCCGCTGAGTCCCCTGCTGTGTCCCGCTGTGTCCCGCTGTGTCACGCTCTGTCCCCTCTGTGTCCCTCTGTGTCCAGCTCTGTCCCTGTTGTGAGTCCGCTGTGCCCCGCTGTGTACCCTTCTGTGTCCAGCTGTGTCCCCTCTGTGTCCCGCTGTGTCCCTTCTCTTTCCCCCACTGTCCACCGCTGTGTCCCCCGGCTGTGTCCCGCAGTGTCCCCGCTGTGTCCCTCTGTGTCCTACTGTGTCCCGTGGTGTCCCGCTTTTTCCCCTCTATGTCCCCTGCTGAGTCCCCTCTGTGTCCCCGCTGTGTCCAGCTGTGTCCTCGCTGTGTCCTCCGCTGTCTCCCGCTTTGTCCCACGCTGTGTCCTACTGTGTCCCACTGTGTCCCTGCTGTGTCCCCCGCTGTGTTCCGCTGTGTCCCGCTGTGTCCCCCGCTGTGTCCCGCTGTGTCCCCGCAGTTCACCGCTGTTTCACGCTGTGTCCCGCTTTGTCCCCCGCTGTGGCCCCCCTGAGCCACCTCTGTGTCCCCGCTGTGTCCCGCTGTGTCCTCGTTGTGTCCGCCTCTGTCTCCTGCTCTGTCCACTGCTGTGTCTCACGCTTTGTCACCGCGGGGTCCCGCTGGGTCCCGCTGTGTCCCCCACTGTGTCCCCCGCTGAGTCCTCTATGTGTCGCCACTGTGTCCCACTGTGTCCTCGCTATGTCCCCTGCTATCTCCCGCTTTGTCCCACGATGTGTCCCGCTGTGTCCCGCTGTGTCCTCGCTGTGTCCCCTGCTGTGTCCCGCTGTGTCTCGCTGTGTTCCGCTGTGTCCTCGTTGTTTCCCACGCTGTGTTCTGCTGTGTCCTCGCTGTGTCCCCCACTGTGTCCCGTTGTGTACCCAGCTGTGTACCCCGCTGTGTCCCGCTGTGTCCCCGCTGTATCGACGCTGTGTCCCGCTTGGTCCCGCTGTGTCCTCGCTGTGTTCCCCGCTGTGTCCCGCTGTTTACCCCTCTGTGTCCCCCGCTGTGTCCCGCTGTGTCGCGCTGTGTACTGCTGTGTCCCCTGCTGAGTCCCGCTGTGTCCCCGCTTTGTCCCAATGCGTCCTTGCTGTGTCCCGCGCTGGGTCCCGCTGTGTCCCCTCTGTGTCCCCCGCTGTGTCCCGCTGTGTCCCCCGCTGTGTCCCGCAGTGTCCCGCTGTGCCCCGCTGTGTCCTCGCTGTGTCCCACTGTGTCCCCGCTGTTTCCCAGCTGGGTCCTGCTGTGTCCCGCTGTGTCCCGCTGGGTCCCCCGCTTTGTCCCGCTGTGTCCCCGCAGTGTCCCCGCTGTGTCCCGCTGTGTCCCACTGTGTCCTGTGGTGTCCCGATTTGTCCCCCGCTATGTCCCCTGCTGAATCCCCTCTGTGTCCCCGCTGTGTCCCGCTGTGTTCCCCGCTGTGTCCTGCTGTGTCCCCCGCTGTGTCCTGCTGTGTCCCGCTGTGTCCTGCTGGGTCCCGCAGTGCCCCCGCTGTGTCCCCGCTGTGTCCCGCTGTGTCCCCCGCTGTGTCCCCGCAGGTTCACCGCTGTTTCACGCTGTGTCCCGCAGTGTTCCGTGGTGTCCCGCTCTGTCCCCCGCTGTGTCCCCCGCTGAGCCCTCTATGTATCCCCGCTGTGTTCCGCTGTGTCCTCGCTGTGTCCCCTGCTGTCTCCCGCTTTGTCCCACGCTGTGTCCCGCTGTGTCCTCGCTGTGGCCCCCGCTGTGTCCTGCTGTGTTCCCGCTGTGTCCCAAGCTTTATCCCGCTGTGTCCCTCTGTGTGCCCCGCTGTGACCCACTATGTTCCCGTAGTGTCCCCGCTGTGTCCTCGCTGTGTTCCCAGCTGTGTCCCGCTGTGTCCCCCGCTGTGTCTCGCTGTGTCTACTGCTGGGTCCCCAATGTGTCCCGCTGTGTCTCGCTGTGTCCCATTGTGTCCTCGCTGTTTCCAACACTGTGTTCTGCTGTGTCCTCACTGAGCCCCCCCGCTGTGTCACGCTGTGTCCCGCTGTGTCCTCGCTGTATCCCCCCTCTGTGTCCCGCTGTGTCCCCCCGCCGTGTCTGGCAGAGTCCCGCTGAGACCCACTATTTCCCAGTTTAATCCCCCAACTGTGTTCCCGCTGAGTCCCCGCATGAACCCACTAGGATCCCGCTGAGTCCTACTGAGTTCCCGGTGTGTCCCGCTTTTT
>NW_012297879.1:0-4174 GCF_000151885.1 Dipodomys ordii | reverse complement strand
AAGAAGAAGAAGAAGAAGAAGAAGAAGAAGAAGAAGAAGAAGAAGAAGAAGAAGCTAAAGGAGAAGAAGGAGCAAAAGGAGAAGGAGAAGCAGAAGCAGAAGAGGAAGAAGCAGAAGGAGAAGCAGAAGTATAAGCAGAAAGAGAAGCAGGAGAAGCAGAAGAAGCAGAAGCAGTAGAAGCAGAGGCAGAAGAAAAAGAACAAGCATGAGAAGCAGAAGCAGAGGGAGAAGGAGAAGATGTAGAAGCAGAAGGAGAAGCAGAAGGAAAAGCAGAAGAATGAGAAGGAGAAAGAGAAACAGAAGGAGAAGCAGAAGGAGAGGCAGAGGGAGAAGCCGAAGGAGAAGCAGGAAAAGCAGAAGAAGCAGAAGCAAAAGGTGAACCAAAAGAAGCAGGAGAAGCAGAAGAAGAAGCATAAGTACAAGCACAAGCAGAAGGAGATGCAGAAGGAGAAGCAGGAGAAGCAGAAGAAGCAGAAGCTGAAGGAGAAGCAGAAGTAGGAGAAGGAGAAGGAGGAGAAGCAGAAGCAGAAGGAGAAGCAGAAGCAGAATGAGTAGCAGAAAGAGAAGCAGGAGAAGCACAAGAAGCAGAAGCAGGAGAACCCGAAAGGGAAGGAGAAGAAGCAGAAACAGAAGCAGGAGAAGCAGGAGAAGCTAAGAAGCAGAAGCAACTGAAGCAGAAGCAAAAGAAACAGAAGAAGCATAAGTAGCAGAAGCAAAACCAGCAGTAGAAGCAGAAGAACGGGAAGGAGAAAGAGAAATATAAGGGGAAGCAGAAGGAGAAGCAGAAGCAGAAGGAGAAGCAGAAGTAGGAGAAGGAGAAGGAAGAGCAGCAGAAGCAATAGGAGAAGCAGAAGGAGAAGCAGAAGCAGAATGAGAAGCAGAAAGAGAAGCAGTAGAAACAGAAGAAGCAGGAAAAGCAGAAGCAGAAGAAAGAGAAGAAGAAGAAGAAGAAGAAGAAGAAGAAGAAGAAGAAGAAGAAGAAGAAGAAGAAGAAGAAGAAGAAAAAGAAGAAGAAGAAGAAGAAGAAGAAGAAGGAGAAGGAGAAGTATAAGGAGAAGCATAAAGAGAAGCATAAGGAGAAGCAGTAGAAGCAGAAGAAGCAGAAGCAGGAGAATCAGAAGCAGAAGAAAAAGAATAAGCATAAGAAGCAGAATCAGAGGGAGAAGCAGAAGGAGAAGCAGAAGCAGAAAGAGAAGCAGAAACAGAAGGAGAACAAGAAGGAGAAGCAGGAGAATCAGAAGAAGCAGAAGTAGAAGCAGAAAGAGAAGGAGAAGAAGGAAAAGCAGAAGTAGCATCAGAAGAAACAGAAGAAGAAGAAGCAGAAGAAACAGAAGCACAAGAAACAGAAGAAGGAGAAGAGCAGAAGAAGAAGCAGAAGGAGAAGCAGAAGAAGAAGGAGAAGCAGAAAGAGAAGCAGGAGAAGCAGAAGAAGAAGAAACAGAAGAAGCAGAAGAAGCAGAAGCAGAATCTGAAGCAGAAGGAGAAACACAAGAAACACAATCTGAAGCAGAAGCAGAAAAAAGAGAAATAGTAGAATAAACAGAAGCAGCAGGAGAAGCAGAAGAAGAAGAAGGAGAAGGCAAAATAGAAGGATTAGGAATAGGAGAAGCAGAAGGATAAGCAGAAGCAGAAAGAGAAGCAGAACGAGAAGCAGAACGAGAAGCAGCAGGAGAAGCAGAAGCAGAAGAAACAGAAGAAGGAGAAGAAGCAGAAGGAAAAGCAGAAACAGGAGGAAAAGCAGAAGGAGAAGCAGGAGAAGCAGAAGAAGCAGCAGCAGGAGAAGCAGAAGCAGAAGAAGCCGAAGAAGCAGAAGCAGAATCTGAAGCAGAAGGAGAAGCAGGAGAAGGAGAAGAAGCAGAATCTGGAGAAGCAGAAGGAGAAGCAGAAGCAGAAAGAGAAGCAAAAGCTGAAGGAGAAGCAGAAGGAGAAGTAGAAGAATCAGACGAAGCAGACGCAGTAGAAGAAGCAGCAGAAGATGCAGAAGCAGAAGGAGAAGCAGAAGGAAAAGCAGAAGAACGAGAAGGAGAAGGAGAAACAGAAGGAGAAGCAGAAAGAGAAGCAGAAGAAGGAGCAGGAGAAGGAAAAGCAGCAGGAGAAGCATAAAGAGCAGCAGAAGGAGAAGCAGGAGAAGCAGAAACAGGAGAAGCATAAGCAGAAGAAACAGGAGAAGGACAAGAAGCAGAAGGAGAAGCAGAAGCAGAAGGAGAAGCAGAAAGAGAAGGAGGGGAAGCAGAAGAAGCAGAAGCAGGAGAAGCAGAAGCAGAAGAAGCCGAAGAAGCAGAAGAAGAACCTGAAGCAGAAGGAGAAGCAGGAAAAGGAGAAGAAGCAGAATCTGGAGAAGCAGAAGGAGGAGCAGAAGCAGAAAGAGAAGCAAAAGCAGAAGGAGAAGTAGAAGAAACAGAAGAAGCAGACGCAGTAGCAGAAGCAGCAGAAGATGCAGAAGCAGAAGGAGAAGCATAAGGAAAAGCAGAAGAACGAGAAGGAGAAGGAGAAGGAGAAACAGAAGGAGAAGCAGAAAGAGAAGCAGAAGAAGGAGCAGGAGAAGGAAAAGCAGCAGGAGATGCAGAAAGAGCAGCAGAAGGAGAAGCAGGAGAAGCAGAAGCAGGAGAAGCAGAAGCAGAAGAATCCGAAGAAGAAGAAGTAGAACCTGAAGCAGAAGGAGAAGCAGGAGAAGCAGTAGAAGCAGAATCTGGAGAAGCAGAATGAGAAGCAGAAGGAGAAGCAGAAGCAGAAAGAGAATCAAAAGCAGAAGGGGAAGCAGAAGAATCAGAAGAACTAGAAGCAGTAGCAGTTGTAGCAGAAGCAGAAGGAGAAGCAGAAGGAAAAGCAGAAGAACGAGGAGAAGGAGAAACAGAAGGAGAAGCAGAAGGAGAAGCAGAAAGAGAAGCAGGTAAAGCAGAAGAAGAAGAAGCAGAAGGAGAATCAGAAGGAGAGGCAGAAGAAGGAGAAGGAGAAGCAGAAACAGAAGAAGATGCAGAAGGAGAAGCAGGAGAAGAAGAAGAAGCAGAAGCAGAAGGAGAAGCAGGAAAAGCAGAAGAAGCAGAAGCAAAAGGAGAAGCAAAAGAAGGAGAAGGAGAAGCAGAGGCAGAAGACGAAGCATAAGCACAAGCACAAGCAGAAGGAGATGCAGAAGGAGAAGCAGGAGAAGCAGAAGATGCAGAAGCTGAAGGAGAAGCAGAAGTAGGAGAAGGAGAAGGAGGAAAAGTAGAAGCAGAAGGAGAAGCAGAAGCGGAATGAGAAGCAGAAAGAGAAGCAGGAGAAGCACAAGATGCAGAAGCAGAAGAAGCCGAAAGAGAAGAAGCAGAAGAAGCAGAAACAGAATCAGAATTGGAAGCAGAAGCAGAAGGAGAAGCAGCAGAACAAGTAGAACCAGAAATTCAGGCAGGAGAAACAGAAGAAGCAGAAGCAGAAGCAGAAACAGAAGGAGAAGCAAAAAGAGAAGCAGAAGGAGAAGTAGAAGAAGCAGCAGAAGGAGAAGCAGCAGAAGAAGCAGAAAAACAAGCAGAAGCAGAAAGAGAAGTAGAAGCAGAAGAAGCAGAAGCAGAAGAAGAAGCAGTAGAAGCATAAGAAGCAGAAGCAGGAGAAGCAGAAGCAGAAGAAAAAGAAGAAGCATAAGAAGCAGAAGCCGAAGCAGAGGGAGAAAAAGAAGAAGGAGAAGGAGCAGCAGAAGTTGAAGCAGAAGGAGATGCAGATGCAGAAAGAGAAGCAGAAACAGAAGGAGAAGGAGAAGGAGAAGTTGGAGAATCAGAAGAAGCAGAAGCAGAAGCAGAAAGAGAAGCAGAAGAAGGAAAAGCAGAAGCAGAAGCTGAAGGACAAGCATGAGAAGCAGATGAAGCAGAAGCGGGAGAAGCAGCAGAAGAAGAAGAAACAGAAGAAGGAGAAGGAGCAGAAGGAGAAGCTGAAGCAGAAGGAGAAGCAGGAAGAGAAGCAGAAGATGCAGAAGAAGCAGTAGCAGGAGGAGCAGAAGCAGAAGAAACAGAAGATGCCGAAGAAGCAGATGGAAAACCTGAAGCAGAATGGAGAAGATGAAGCAGAGAAGCTGGGATAAGCAGATGTAGATGATACTGAACAGGCTGAATGAGTCAGAGTTAGATCGAGAAGCAGATGATAGAGGAGAAAGAGAAAGGATTAGGAGGTAGGAGGAGCTGAGGCGGATTACCAGGCTGAAGAGAGC
>NW_012297878.1:0-4175 GCF_000151885.1 Dipodomys ordii | reverse complement strand
CTGCTCTTCTCCTTCTTCTGTTTCTTTTGCATCTGTTTCTTCTGCTTCTTCTTCTGTTTCTTCTGATTCTACTTCTGCTTCTCCTTCTTCTCTTCTTTCTGCTTCTACTTCTGCTTCTTCTGATTCTCCTGTTTCTCGTTCTTCTTCTCCTTCTGTTTCTGCTTCTCTTTCTGCTTCAACTTCTCCTTCTGCTGCTCCTTCTCCTTCTCCTTCTTCTGCTTCTCCCACTGCTTCTGCTTCTGCTTCTTTTGCTTATTCTTTTTCTTCTGCTTCTGCTTCTCCTGCTTCTGCTTCTTCTGCTTCTACTGCTTCTCCTTATGCTTCTCCTTTTGCTTCTTCTTCTTCTTCTTTGTCTTCTTCTTCTTCTTCTTCTTCTTCTTCTTCTTCTTCTTCTTCTTCTTCTTCTTCTTCTTCTTCTTCTTCTTCTTCTTCTTCTTCTTCTTCTGCTTCTGCTTCTGCTTCTGCTTCTTCTTCTCTTTCTTCTGCTTCTGCTTTTCCTGCTTCTTCTGCTTCTACTGCTTCTCTTTCTGCTTCTCATTCTGCTTCTGCTTCTCCTTCTGCTACTCCTATTGATTCTGCTGCCCTTCCTTCTCCTTCTCCTTCTCCTACTTCTGTTTCTCCTTCTGCTTCTTCTGCTTCTCCTGCTTCTCCTTCTGCATCTTCTTCTGCTTCTGCTTCTTCTTCTGCTCCTTCTTCTGCTCTGCTTCTCCTTCTTCTGCTTCTCCTTCTGATTCTCCTTCTGCTTCTCCTTCTGCTGCTCCTTGTCCTTCTGCTTCTCCCTCTGATTCTGCTTCTTATGCTTATTCTTTTTCTTCTGCTTCTCCTGCTTCTGCTTCTTCTGCTTCTACTTCTTCTCCTTATGCTTCTTCTGCTTCTCCTTCTTCTTCTTCTTCTTCTTCTTCTTCTTCTTCTTCTTCTTCTTCTTCTTCTTCTTCTTCTTCTTCTTCTTCTTCTTCTTCTCCTTCTCCTTCTTCTTCTTCTTCTCTTTATTCTGCTTCTTCTTTTCCTGCTTCTTCTGCTTCTACTCCTTCTCTTTCTTCTTCTCATTCTGCTTCTGCTTCTCCTTCTGCTTCTCCTATTGCTTCTGCGGCTCTTCCTTCTCCTTCTCCTACTTCTACTTCTCCTTCTGCTTCTGCTTCTTCTCCTTCTCCTGCTTCTCCTTATGCATCTTCTTCTGCTTCTGCTTCTCCTTCTGCTGCTTCTTCTGCTTCTGTTTCTCCTTCTGCTTCTCCTTCTGCTTCTTCTGCTTCTCCTTCTGATTCTCCTTCTCCTTCTGCTTCTGTTTCTCTTTCTGCTTCTTGTTCTCCTGCTTTTCCTTCTGCTTCTCCTTCTGCTGCAACTGCTACTGTTTCTGCTTATTCTGTTTCTTCTTCTTCTCCTTCTGCTTTTGATTCTCTTTCTGCTTCTGCTTCTCCTTCAGCTTGTCATTCTGCTTCTCCAGATTCTGCTTCTTCTGCTTCTCCTGCGTCTCCTTTTGCTTCAGGTTCTGCTTCTGCTTCTTCGGATTCTTATGCTTCTGCTTCTCCTGCTTCTTCTGCTTCCCCTCCTTCTCTTTCTGCTTCTCCTTCTGTTTCTCCTTCTCCTTCTGCTTCTGCTTCATGTCCTTCTCCTGTTTCTTCTGCTTCTGCTTACTCCTGCTTCTGCTTTTTCTGATTTTCCAGCTTCTCTTTCTGCTTCTCCTTCTGCTTCTGCTTCTCCATAGGCTTCTGCTCCTTCTCCTTCTTCAAATTCTTCTTATTCTGCTTCTCCCGCATCTGCTTCATCTGCTTCTCATGCTTCTCGATCTGCTTCTCTTCGTCGGCTTCTCTTTCTACTTCTGCTTCTGCTTCTTCTCTTTAGTTCTTCTCCTTCTGCTTCTGCTTCTTCTGCTTCTCCTGCTTCTCCTTCTGCATCTCATTCTGCTTGTGCTTTTCCTTGTGCTTCTTCTTCTGCTTCTGCTTCTCCTTCTCCTTCTTCTACTTCTACGTCTGCTTCTGCTTCTTCTGCTTTTCCTGATTCTCTTTCTGCTTCTCCTTCTGCTTCTTCTTCTGTTTCTCCTTCTCCTTCTCGTTCTTCTGCTATTTCTTGTGCTTCTTTTTCTGCTTCTACATCTTCAGCTTCTTCTGCTACTGCTTCTCTTTCTTCTGTTTCTTCTGCTTCTCCTTCTGCTTTTGCTTCTCTTTCTGCTTCTGCTTCTCCTTCTGCTTCTCCAGATTCTGCTTCTTCTGCTTCTCCTGCTTCTCCTTCTGCTTCAGGTTCTGCTTCTGCTTCTTCGGATTCTTATGCTTCTGCTTTTCCTGCTTCTGCTTCTTCTGCTTCCCCTCCTTCTCTTTCTGCTTCTCCTTCTGTTTCTGCTTCTCCTTCTTCTTCTGCTTCTTCTCCTTCTTCTGTTTCTTCTGCTTCTGCTCCTCCTGCTTCTGCTTCTCCTGCTTCTCTTTCTGCTTCTCTTTCTGCTTCTCCTTCTCCTTCTTCTGCTTCTCCTTCTGCTTCTGCTTCTCCTTCTGCTTCAATTTCTCCTTCTGCTTCTCATTCTGCTTCTGCGTCTTCTGTTTCTTCTGCTTCTCCTGCTTCTGCTTCTCCTGCTTCTACTTCTCGTGCTGATTTTCCTTATGCGTCTCTTTCTGCTTCTGCTTATCCTTTTGCTTCTCCTACTCCTAATCCTTCTCTCTCGCCTTCTCCATCTTCTTCTGCTGCTTCTCCTGCTGCTTCTGCTTCTGCTTATTCTACTATTTCTGTTTCTTCTACTTCTGCTTCAGATTGTTCTTCTTCTGTTTCTCCTTCTGCTTTAGATTCTGCTTCTGCTTCTTCGGCTTCTTCTGTTTCTTCTGCTTCTGCTTCTCCTGCTTCTTCTGCTTCTCCTCCTTCTCTTTCTGCTTCTCCTCCTGCTTCTGCTTCTCCTTCTGCTTCTGCTTATGCTCTTCTCCTTCTTCTGTTTCTTTTGCTTCTGTTTCTTATGCTTCTTCTTCTTCTGTTTCTTCTGATTCTACTTCTGCTTCTCCTTCTCCTTCTCTTTCTGCTTCTACTTCTGCTTCTTCTGATTCTCCTGCTTCTCCTTTTGTTGTCCTCCTGTTTCTGCTTCTCTTTCTGCTTCTGCTTCTCCTTCTGCTGCTCTTTCTCCTTCTGCTTCTGCTTCTCCCAGTGCTTCTGCTTCTGATTCTTTTGCTTATTCTTTTTCTTCTGCTTCTGCTTCTCCTGCTTCTGCTTCTTCTGCTTCTACTGCTTCTCCTTATGCTTCTCCTTATGCTTCTCCTTATGCTTCTTCTTCTTCTTCTTGTTCTTCTTCTTCTTCTTCTGCTTCTCCTTCTGCTTCTGCTTCTCCTTCTGCTTCAATTTATCCTTCTGCTTCTCATTCTGCTTCTGCGTCTTCTGTTTCTTCTGCTTCTCCTGCTTCTGCTTCTCCTAATTCTCGTGCTGCTTCTCCTTCTGCGTCTCTTTCTGCTTCTGATTAACCTTTTGCTTCTGCTACTCCTAATCCTTCTCTTTCGAATTCTCCGTCTTCTTCTTCTGCTTCTCCTGCTGCTTTTGCTTCTGCTTATTCTACTATTTCTGTTTCTTCTGATTCTGCTTCAGATTGTGCTTCTTCTGTTTCTCCTTGTGCTTCAGATTGTGCTTCTTCTGTTTCTCCTTGTGCTTCAGATTCTGCTTCTGCTTCTTCGGCTTCTCCTGTTGCTTCTGCTTCTGCTTCTTCTGCTTCTCCTGCTTCTCTTTCTGCTTCTCCTTTTGCTTCTGCTTTTCTTTCTGCTTCTGCATCTGCTCTTCTCCTTCTTCTGTTTGTTTTTCTTCTTCTTCTTCTTCTTCTTCTTCTTCTTCTTCTTCTTCTTCTTCTTCTTCTTCTTCTTCTTCTTCTTCTTCTTCTTCTTCTTCTACTTCATCTTCTTCTTCTTCTTCTTCTTCTTCTTCTACTGCATCTTCAGATGCTACTTCTGCATCAGATCTTCTCCTTCTCTTTCTACTTATGCTTCTGCTTCAACAGTTACTTCTTCAACAAGCTTCTGCGAATATAAAGATTATGGATCTCCTTATGCTGCTTCAACTGCTTCTGCTTATTAATCTGCTTTTTTCTGCTTCATCTTATGATACTCCTTAAACTTCTCTACAGAAACACATCAACTTCTTGAAAACCAGCTTTTCCTACAGCATGACATCAGCATCAGCTGATACCGCAACGGCCTCCGCACCTACTGTTAATTCTGCCT
>NW_012297877.1:0-4175 GCF_000151885.1 Dipodomys ordii | reverse complement strand
AAGTGTTCCCGCTGAGTTCCGCTGTGTCCCCCGCTGTGTCCCCCGCTGTGTCCTGCTGTGTCGTCGTTGTGTCCCCCGCTGTGTCCCGCTGTGTCCCCGCTGTGACCCGCTGTGTCCTCGCTGTGTCCCCCGCTGTCTCTCGCGTTGTCCCACGCTGTGTTTTGCTGTGTCCTCGCTGTGTCCCACGCTGTGTACCACTGTGTCACCACTGTGTCCCCTGCTGTGTGCCCCTGTGTTCCGCTGTGTCCCCCGCTGTGTTCCCCGTTGTGTCCCGCTGTGTCCCCGGCTGTGTCCCGCTGTGTCCTCGCTGTGTCCCGCTGTGTCCTCGCTGTGTCCCCCGCTGTGTCCTGCTCTGTTCCCCGCTGTGTTTCCCGCTTTGTCCCCGCTGTGCCCCGCTGTGTCCCGCTGAGTCCCAGTGTGTCCCGATATGTCCCCACTGTGTCCCCTTGTGTCCCCAGCTGTGTACCCTGCTGTGTCCCGCTGTGTCCCCGCTGTATCGACGCTGTGTCCCGCTGAGTCCCGCTGTGTCCTCTCAGTGTACCCCGCTGTGTCCCACTGTGTCCCCCGCTGTGTCCCTCGCTGTGTTCCGCTGTGTCCCCCACTGTGTCCCGCTGTGTCCTCCCTGTGTCCCCTGCTGTGTCCTGCTATGTCCCCCGGTGTGTCCCGCTGTGTCCCCTGCTGTGTCCCTCGCTGTGTCCCTGCTGTGCCCCGCTGTGTCCCGCTGTGTCGCGCTGTGTCCCTCTGTGTCCCCTGCTGTGTCCCTGCTTTGTCCCACTGTGTCCCCTGCTGTGTCCCTGCTGTGTCCGCGCTGTGTGCCCGCTGTGTCCCGCTTTGTACCCCGCTGTGTCCAGCGGTGTCACCGCTATGTTCCATTCTGTCCACTCTCTGTCCCCCGCTATCCCCTGCTGTGTCCCCCGCTGTGTCCCGCTGTGTCCCCCACTTTGTCCCGCTGTGTCCCCGCAGTATCGCCGCTGTGGCGCGATGTGTCACACTGTGTCCCGTGGTGTCCCGCTTTGTCCCCTGCTGTGTTCCCCGCTGAGTCCCGCTTTGTCCCCGTTGTGTCCCACTGTATCCCGCTGTGTTCCGTGGTGTCCCGTTTGTCCCCCGCTGTGTCCCCTGCTGAGTCCCCGTTGTGTCCCCGCTGTGTCCCGCTGTGTCCTCGCTGTGTCCCCCGCTGTGTCCTGCTCTGTTCCCTGCTGTGTCTCCCGCTTTGTCCCCGCTGTGCCCCGCTGTGTTGCGCTGCGTCCCGTTGTGTCCCGCTATGTCCCCCACTGTGTCCCGTTGTGTCCCCAGCTGTGTACCCCGCTGTGTCCCTGCTCTATCGACGCTGTGTCCCTCGCTGTGTCCCGCTGTGTCCCCCGCTTTGTCCCGCTGTGACCTCCCTGTCTCCCACGCTGTGTCTCGCTGTGCCCCCGGCTGTGTCCCGCTGTGTCCCTTGCTGTGTCACTGCTATGTCCCGCTGTGTTCCACTGTGTCCCGCTGTGTCCTTGCTGTGTCTCCCGCAGTGTCCCGCAGTGTCCTCGCTGTGTCCCTCACTGTGTCCTGCTTTGTCCACTGCTGTGTCCCGCTGTGTACCCCTTTGTGTCACCCGCCCTATCCCTGCTGTGACCCGCTGTGTCCCGCTGTGTACTGCTATGTCCCCCGCTGAGTCCCGCTGTGTCCCCGTTGTGTCCCAATGTGTCTTCACTGTGTCCCCCCTGTGTCCCGCTGTGTCCCCCCTGTGTCCCCCGCTGTGTCCCGCTGTGTCCCTCTGTGTCTCCTGCTGTGTCCCCTGCTCTGTCCCTCTGTGTCCACCGCTGTGTCCCTGCTGTGTCCTTGCTGTGTCCCACTGTGTCCCGCTGTGTCCCCCGCTGTGTCCCTCTTTGTCCCCCCTGTGTCCCCCACTGTGTCCCGCTGTGTCCCCTGCTGTGTCCCCGCTGTGTCACACTGTGTTCCACTGGGTCCGGATGTGTCCTGGCTGTGTCTCCCACAGTGTTCCGCTGTGTCCTTGTTGTGTCCCACGCTGTGTCCCGGTGAGTTCCCCGCTGTGTCCCGCTGTGTCCCCGCTGTGTGTCCTCTATGTCCCGCTGTGTACCCAGCTGTGTCCAGCTGTGTCACCGCTGTGTTCTGCTGTGTCCCCTCTCTGTCCCCCGCTATCCCCTCCTGTGTCCAATGCTGTCTCCCGCTGTGTCCCCCATTTTGTCCCGCTGTGTCCCCGCAGTGTCGCCGCTGTGTCCCGATGTGACACACTGTGACCGGTGGTGTCCCGCTTTGTCCCCCGCTCTGTCCCCCGCTGTGTCCCGCTGTGTCCCCCTCTGTGTCCCGCTGTGTCCTGCTGTGTCCCCCCTGTGTCCCACTGTATCCCGCTGCATTCCGTGGTGTCCCGTTTGTCCCCTGCTGTGTCCCCCGCTGAGTCCCCGCTTTGTCCCCGCTGTGACCCGCTGTGTCCCGCTGTGTCCCGCTGTGTCCCGCTATGTCCCCCACTGTGTCCCGTTGTGTCCCCAGCTATGTACCCTGCTGTGTCACGCTGTGTCCCCGCTGTATCGACGCTGTGTCCCGCTGGGTCCCGCTGTGTACTCTCTGTGTTCCACACTGTGTCCCGCTGTGTCCCCCGCAGTGTCCCTCGCTGTTTCCCGCTGTGTCCCCCGCTGTGTCCGTGCTGTGCCCCGCTGTGTCCCGCTGTGTACTGCTGTGTCCCCCTCTGAGTCCCGCTGTGTCCCCGCTGTGTCCCGCTCTGTCCCTCTGTGTCCCCTGCTGTGTCCCCTGCTCTGTCCCACTGTGTCCCCCGCTGTCTCCCTGCTGTGTCCCCGCTGTGTCCCGCTGTGTCCCGCTGTGTCCCCCGCTGATTCCCGCTGTGTCCCAGATGTGTCCCGCTGTGTACTCGCTGTGTCCCTGCTGTGTCCCCTTTGTCCCCCTGTGTCCCCCGCTGTGTCCCGCTGTGTCCCACGCTGTGTCACGCTCTGTCCCCTGCTGTGTCCCCGCTTTGTCCTGCTGTGTCCTGCTGTGTCCCGCTGTGACCGTTTTGAGTCCTGCTATATCCCCGCTGTGTCCCGCTTTGTCATCGCTGTGTCCCCCGCTGTGTCCCGCTGTGTCCCGCTGTGTCCCCCGCTGTGTCCCGCTGTGTCCCCCTCTGTGTCCCGCTGTGTCCCCTGCTTGTCCCTGCTGTGTCCCGCTGTGTTCCCCTGTACCACGCTGTGTCCTCGCTGTGTCTCCCGCAGAGTCCCGCAGTGTCCTCGCTGTGTCCCTCACTGTGTCCTGCTTTGTCCACTGCTGTGTCCCGCTGTGTACCCCTCTGTGTCCCCCGCTGTGTCCCCCGCTGTGTCCCGCTGTGTCCTGCTTTGTCCCCCGCTGTGTCCCTGCTGTGCTCCGCTGTGTACCGCTGTGTCTCGCTGTGTACTGCTGTGTCCCCCGCTGAGTCCTGCTGTGTCCCCGCTGTGTCCCAATGTTTCCTCGCTGTGTCCCCCGCTGTGTCCCCGCTGTGTCCCCCGCTGTGTCCCGCTGGGTCCCTCTGTGTCCCCTGCTGTGTACCCTGCTCTGTCCCACTGTGTCCCCCGCTGTGTCCCTGCTGTGTCCCGCTGTGTCCCCCGCTGATTCCCGCTGTGTCCCAGATGTGTCCCGCTGTGTACTCGCTGTGTCCCCTGCTGTGTCCCCTTTGTCCCCCTGTGTCCCCCGCTGTGTCCCGCTGTGTCCCCTGCTGTGTCCCGCTCTGTCCCCTGCTGTGTCCCCGCTGTGTCCCGCTGTGTCCTGCTGTGTCCCGCTGTGACCGTGTTGAGTCCCGCTATATCCCCGCTGTGTCCCGCTTTGTCATCGCTGTGTCCCCCGCTGTGTCCCGCTGTGTCCCGCTGTCCCCCGCTGTGTCCCGCAGTGTCCCCCTCTGTGTCCCGCTGTGTCCCCTGCTGTGTCCCTGCTGTGTCCCGCTGTGTTCCGCTGTGTCACGCTGTGTCCTCGCTGTGTCTCCCGCAGAGTCCCGCAGTGTCCTCGCTGTGTCCCTCACTGTGTTCCTGCTTTGTCCACTGCTGTGTCCCGCTGTGTACCCCTCTGTGTCCCCCGCTGTGTCCCAGCTGTGTCCCGCTGTGACCCGCTTACTCACCCAACCTGACCAGCAAGAGCTCAGCAGAGAACCACTGAGTCTCACTGTGTAATGCTGAGTCACCTGCTGATACTGCTGTAACCCCGCTGTTTCCCAAAGGGGACTC
>NW_012297876.1:0-4175 GCF_000151885.1 Dipodomys ordii | reverse complement strand
AGAAGGAGGAAGCAGCAGAAGAAGTAGAACCAGATTTTCAGGCAGGACAAACAGAAGAAGCATAAGCAGAAGCAGAAGGAGAAGCAAAAAGAGAAGCAGAAGAAGAAGTAGAAGAACCAGCAGGAGAAGCAGCAGAAGAAGCAGAAAAACAAGCAGGAGAAGCAGAAGCAGAAAGAGAAGTAGAAGCAGAAGAAGCAGAAGAAGCAGAAGAAGCAGAAGAACAGAAGAAGAAGAAGAAGAAGAAGAAGAAGAAGAAGAAGAAGAAGAAGAAGAAGAAGAAGAAGAAGAAGAAGAAGAAGAAGAAAAAGAAGAAGAAGCAGAAGAAGAAGAAGAAGGAGAAGAAGAAGAAGAAGAAGAAGAAGGAGAAGAAGAAGAAGAAGAAGAAGAAGAAGAAGAAGAAGAAGAAGAAGAAGAAGAAGAAGAAGAAGAAGAAGAAGAAGAAGCAGTAGAAGCATAAGAAGCAGAAGCAGGAGAAGCAGAAGAAAAAGAAGAAGCATAAGAAGCAGAAGCAGAGGGAAAAACAGAAGAAGGAGAAGGAGCAGCAGAAGGTGAAGCAGAAGGAGATGCAGAAGCAGAAAGAGAAGCAGAAACAGAAGGAGAAGAAGAAGGAGAAGTTGGAGAATCAGAAGAAGCAGAAGCAGAAGCAGAAAGAGAAGGAGAAGAAGGAGAAGGAGAAGCACAAGGAGAAGGACAAGCAGAAGAAGCAGAAGAAGCAGAAGCGGGAGAAGCAGAAGAAGAAGAAGAAGAAACAGAAGAAAGAGAAGGAGCAGAAGGAGAAGCAGAAGCAGAAGGAGAAGCAGAAAGAGAAGCAGAAGAAGCAGTAGCAGGAGAAGCAGAAGCAGAAGAAACAGAAGAAGCCCAAGAACCAGAAGGAGAACCTGAAGCAGAAGGAGAAGCAGAAGTAGCAGAAGCTGGAAAAGCAGAAGCAGAAGAAACAGAACAAGCAGAAGAAGCAGAAGCAGACGAGAAGCAGAAGAAGAAGGAGAAAGAGAAGGATTAGGAGTAGGAGGAGCAGAAGCAGAATAAGAAGCAGAAAGAGAAGCAGAAGGAGAAGCAGAAAGAGAAACAGAAGAAGCAGAAGCAGGAGAAGCAGAAGCAGAAGAAGAATGGAAGCACAAGAAGGAGAAATTGAAGGAGAAGGAGAATGAGACGGAGAAGCAGAAGGAGAAGTAGGAGAAGCAGAAGAAGAAGTAGAAGGAGAAGCAGAAGCAGAAGAAACAGAAGAAGGAGAAGAGCAGAAGCAGAAGCAGAAGGAGAAGCAGAAGCAGAAGGAGAAGCAGAAGAAGCAGAAGCTGAAGCAGAAGAAGAAGAAACAGAAAAAGCAGAAGAAGCAGAAGAAGAAGCAGCAGGAGAAGCAGAAGAAGAAGAAGGAGAAAGAGAAGGATTAGGCGTAGGAGAAACAGAAGGATAAGCATAAGCAGAAAGAGAAGGAGAAGGAGAAGCAGGAGAAGCAGAAGGAGCAGAAGCAGGAAAAGCAGAAGCATAATGAAAGGCAGAAGAAGGAGAAATTGAAACAGAAGAAGATGCAGAAGGAGAAGCAGAAGCAGAAGCAGTAGTAGAAGCAGAAGAAGGAGAAGCAGAAGGAGAAGCATAAAGAGAAACAGAAGGAGAAGCAAGAGAAGCAGAAGCAGGAGAAGAAGAATCAGAAAAAATAGAAGAAGGAGAAGAAGCAGAAGCAGAAAGAGAAGCAGAAAAAGAAGGAGAAGCAGAAATAGAAGCAGAAGAAGCCGAAGAAGCAAAAGGAGAACCTGAAGCAGAAGGAGAAGCTGGAAAAGCAGCAGAAGAAGAATCTGGAGAAGAAGAAGGAGAAGCAGAAGGAGAAGCAGAAGCAGAAAGAGAAGCAAAAGCAGAAGGAGAAGCAGAAGAAACAGAAGAAGCAGAAGCAGTAGCAGAAGAAGCTGAAGATGCAGAAGCAGGAAGAGAAGCAGAAGGAAAAGCAGAAGAACAAGAAGGAGAAACAGAAGGAGAAGCAGAAGGACAAGCAGAAGGAGAAGCAGGAAAAGAAGAAGAAGCAGAAGCAGACGGAGAAGCAGAAGAAGGAGAAGGAGAAGCAGAAGAAGAAGCAGAAGGAAAATCACAAGCAGAAGGAGATGCAGAAGGAGAAGCAGGAGAAGCAGAAGAAACAGATGCAGAAGGAGAAGAAGAAGGAGAAGAAGCAGAATCAGAAGAAGCAGAAGCAGAAATAGAAAGAGAAGCCGACGAAGAGAAGCAGAACGAGAAGCAGGAGAAGCAGAAGAAGCAGAAGCGGGAGAAGCAGAAAAAGAAGAAACAGAAGAAGGAGAAGGAGCAGAAGGAGAAGCAGAAAGAGAAGCAGGAAAAGCAGAAGAAGCAGAAGCAGGAGAAGCAGAAGCAGAAAACAGGAGAAGGACAAGAAGCAGAAGCAGAAGGAGGAGCAGAAACAGAAGGAGAAGCAGAAAGAGAAAGAGGGGAAGCAGAAGAAGCAGAAGCAGGAGAAGCAGAAGCATAAGAATCCGAAGAAGCAGAAGCAGAACCTGAAGCAGAAGGAGAAGCAGGAGAAGGAGAAGAAGCAGCATCTGGAGAAGCAGAACGAGAAGCTGAAGTAGAAGCTGAAGCAGAAAGAGAATCAAAAGCAGAAGGAGAAGCAGAAGAAACAGAAGAAGCAGAAGCAGTAGCACTTGCAGCAGAAGAAGAAGCAGAAGGAAAAGCAGAAGAACGAGAAGGAGAAGGAGAAACAGAAGGAGAAGCAGAAGGAGAATCAGGAGAAGCAGAAGGAGAAACAGAAGCAGAAGAAGCAGCAGAAGGAGAAGCAGAAGCAGAAGAATATGCATAAGGAGAAGCAGGAGAAGCAGAAGAAGCAGAAGCAGAAGGAGAAGTAGAAGTAGGAGAAGGAGAAGGAAGAGCCGCAGAAGCAATAGGAAAAGCAGAAGGAGAAGCAGAAGCAGAATGAGAAGCAGAAAGAGAAGCAGTAGAAGCAGAAGAAGCAGGAAAAGAAGAAGCAGAAGAAAGAGAAGAAGAAGAAGAAGAAAAAGAAGAAGAAGAAGAGGAAGAAGAAGAAGAAGCAGCAGCATAAGGAGAAGCATAAGGAGAAGCACAAGGAGAAGCAGTAGAAGCAGACGCAGGAGAAGCAGAAGCAGTAGAAAAAGAATAAGCATAAGAAGAAGAAGCAGAGGAAGAAGCAGAAGAAAGAGAAGGAGTGGCTTTCCCCACTGGGTAACCAGAGCCAGAGGTTGCCCCTCCCTCTAGCAGCCTCAACAATCAAAGGGAAAACAGAAACTCTGAGAACAGATCCAGGCTAGGCTCTGTGAGTTTTTTTTTCTTTGTTTCACAAATCAGCCCCAGGGTAAAGCTACTGATTGGTGAAAGCCCTCAACTCTACCCAGAACCTAGCCTCACCACTGCATCCCCCTCTTTCGTGATTCTCAAAGCAGATCTGCCTCCCATTAAACTAATCTGGGAGGGGGATCCCAAAATCTTGGGTAAAGCAGAGCATTTTTCTGCCTGTTCGAACAAACTGACTTAAGAAACCAATCAAGCCACAGGACCTCAAGCTGACCAGAGACTCCAACAAGAGGCTGGCCACAGACTAAAGGGAGATACAGGATTCTTCCCACCCCTCCCCCCCAAAAAAAAAATCAAAAAAACTTTTTTTTTCTTTTCTTTCTTTTTTTTTTTGGTACTTTATATATATAATTTTTTTTCCTTTTCTAAAAATTTTATTAATCTTTAATTTTTTGCCTTTTTTGAAAAATAATGGTTTTCCAGTAACTTTTTTTTTCCTCTTATAATTTTTATTTTAGGAATACGTGAATGAGCGGTTTCCTTTCTTTTCTTGTCTTCTCTCTCTTTTTCTTTCTTTCTTAACTATCTTTTTGTTTTTTGTCTAGCTCTACCGAACTTCTGATCTTTTTTTTCCTCCCTTTATTATCCTGTTCACCTATTCTCTTTTTTTGACCTTCTTTATGTGACTTAGCTCTTGTCCTTCACATCCTCAGATAAACCCGCAGTTAACTAGTAGACCCTATCCCCCATTGTGTACACACTTAACCCACAAATATATTACCCAATTCAAAACCTCCGAGATTTAAACTCCTTAATAGCAGTACTACCTCTTTATACCTATATAATATTTTAAGCATTTTTTAAGTGTTTCACTTCTCCTCTACGTCCCTTCCCTTATCTTAATATACTCACATCCTCTCTAAATACATTCTTGA
>NW_012297875.1:0-2477 GCF_000151885.1 Dipodomys ordii | reverse complement strand
CGGGACTCAGCGGGGGACACACCTGTACACAGTGGACAAAGCGGTGACACAGCGGGGACACAGCAGAGAAACAGCCGGGGACACAGCGGGACACAGCGGGGGACACAGGGATGACAGAGCGGGACCCAGCGGGACCTAGCATCGATACAGCCGGGACACAGTGGGACACAGTGGGGTACACAGCTGGGGACACAGGGAGGACACAGCAGGACACAGCGGGACACAGCTGGGGACACAGCGGGGACACAGCGGGACACAGCGGAACACAGCGGGAGACAAAGCCGGAGACAGCGGGGGACACAGCGAGGACACAGGGGGACACAGCGGCAACAGAGAGGGGATTCAGCGGGGGACACAGCGTGGGACAATGTGGGACAACACGGGACACAGCGTTACACAGCGTGGTACACAGCTGTGGACACAACGGGACACAGTGGGGGCACAGCGGGACACAGCGGGACACAGTGGGACACAGCGGGTACAAAGCGTGAGACACATTGGGGGACAGAGCTGGAGACAGCGGGGGACACAGCCAGGATACAGCGGGACATAGCGTCGATACAGCTGGCACACAGCGTTACACAGCGTGGTACACACTGTGGACACAACGGGACACAGTGGGGGCACAGCGGGACACAGTGGGACACAGCGGGGACAAAGCGTGAGACACAGCGGGGGACAGAGAAGGAGACAGCAGGGGACACAGCGTGGAAACAGCGGGACACAGCGGTGACAAAGCGGGGACTCAGCGGGGGACACAGTGGGACACAGCGTGGGACACAGCGGGACACAGCGCGGGACACTGCGGGACACAGTGTGGGACAGAGCGTGGGACACAGCGAGACACAGCGGGTCCAAAGCTGGACACAGCGGGGTACACAGAAGGACACAGCAGGGACACAGCGGGGAAACAGCGTGACACAAAAGGACACAGCTGGACACAGTGGGGTACACAGCGGGACACAGCGGACACACAGCGGGGACATAGAGAGACACAGCGGGACACAGCGGGGACAGAGCGGGACACAGTCGGACACAGCGGGACACAGCGGGGGACACAGCGAGACACAGCGGGGGACCCAGCGAGGACACAGCGGCACACAGCGGGGGACACAGCGAGGACACAGCGGGACACAGTTGCGACACAGAGGGGACTCAGTGGGGGACACAGTGGGGGACAAAGCAGGACACCACGGGACAGTGTGACACAGCGGGACACAGCGGGGACACTGCAAGGACACAGCGGTACAAAGCGGGGGACACAGCGGGGACTCAGCGGGGGACACAGCGGGGGACAAAGCTGGGACATCACGGAACACAGCGGGTCACAGCGGGAAACATCGGTGACCCTGTGGGGACACAGCGGGACCCAGTGGGGGACACAGCAGGACACAGTGGGTCACAATGGGGGACACAGCGGGGGACACATCAGGGGACAGCAGAGGACAGAGAGGGGACACAGCGGCGACACAGAGGGGACGCAGCTGGGGACACAGAGTGGGACAAAATGGGACACCACGGGACACAGTGTTACACAGCGGGACACAGCGGGGACACTGCGGGACACAGCAAGATAAAGCGGGGGACACAGCGGGACACAGCGGGACACAGCGGGGAACAGCGGGGGACACAGCGGGACACAGTGAGCTACCCAGTGAGGACACAGCGGGACACAACAGTTGACACAGCGAGGACACAGCGGGGGACACAGCGAGACACAGCGATGACACAGCGGGACACAACGGGACACAGCGTCGATACAGCGGGGAGGCAGCGTTACATAGCGTGGTACACACTGTGGACACAACGGGACACAGTGGGGGCACAGCGGGACACAGCGGGACACAGTGGGACACAGCGGGGAGACAGCAGGGACACAGTGGGGGACACAGCGGGACACAGCGGGTCACAGCGGGGAACCCAGCGGGACACAGCAGGGGACACAGCGAGGACACAGCGGGTCACAGCGGGACACAGCGTGGGACAAAGCAGGAGACAGCGAGGGACAAAGAGAGAACCCAGCTGGACACAGCGGGGTACAGAGCGGGACACAGCGTGGGACAAAGCAGGAGACAGCGAGGGACAAAGAGAGAACCCAGCTGGACACAGCGGGGTACACAGCGGGACACAGCGTGGGACACAGAAGGGTACACAGCGGGACAAAGCGAGAAACACAGCGAGGTCACACCGGGGGCCAAAGCGGGACAACACTGGACACAGTGTGACACAGTGTGACACAGCGGGGACACTGCAGGGGCACAGAGGGACAAAGCGGGCGACACAGCGGGACACAGCGGGAGACACAGCAGGGGACAGCAGGGGACAGAAAGGGGACACAGCGGGAGACACAAAGGGGGACAGCAGGGGACAGAGAGGGGACAAAGCGGGACACAGCGGGAACACAGCTGGACACAGCGGGGTACACAACGGGACACAGGGGGCACACAGTGGGGACACAGCAGGGGACAAAGCGGGAC
>NW_012297874.1:0-1699 GCF_000151885.1 Dipodomys ordii | reverse complement strand
CACAGCAGGACACAGCGGGACACAGCGGTACACAGTGTACACAGCGGGGGACACAGTGGGACACAGCGGGGACACAGCAGGACACAGCGGGACACAGCGGGGGACACAGCGGTACACAGCTTGGGACACAGCGAGGACAAAGCGGGACACAGCGGGACACAGCGGGAACACAGCAGGGACACAGCAGGGACACAGCGGGGGACACAGCGGGAGACACAGCGGGACACAATGGGGAACACATCGAGGACACAGCGGGACCCAGCAGGACACAGCGTCGATACAGAGGGGACACAGCGGGACACAGCGGGGTACACAGCTGAGGACACAACGGGACACATCGGTGGACACAGCGAGGACACAGCGGGACACAGCGGGGACACTGCGGGAACATAGCGGGACACAGCGGGTACAGAGCGGGACACAGCGGGGTCACAGAGTGGTACACAGCGGGACACATCGGGAAACAAAGCGAGGTCACAGCGGGGGACAAAGCGGGACAACACGGAACACAGTGTGACACAGCGGGACACAGCGGAACACAGCGGGACACAGCGGGGGACACAGCGGGGAACAGCAGAGGACAGAGAGGGGACACAGCGGGACACAGCGGGTACACAGCTGGACACAGCGGGGTACACAGAGGGACACAGCGGGCACACAGCGGGGACACAGCGGGACACAACGGGACACAGCGGGGACACAGTGGGACACAGCTGGACAAAGCGGCAGACACAGCGGGACACAGCAGGCACACAGCGGGGACACAGCGGGACACAGCGGGACACAGCGGGGACAGAGCAGGACACAGCCGGACACAGCGGGACACAGCAGGGGACACAGCGGGATACAGTTGGGGACCCAGTGAGGACACAGCGGGACACAGCAGGGGACACAGCGAGGACACAGCGGGGGACACAGCGGTGGACACAGCGGGACACAGCGGGAAACACAGCGAGGACACAGCGGGACACAGCGTCGATACAGCGGGGACACAGCGTTACACAGCGTGGTACACAGCTTTGGACACAACGGGACACAGTGGGGACACAGCCGGACACAGCGGGACACAGTGGGACACAGCAGGGACAAAGCGTGAGACACAGCGGGGGACAGAGAGGGAGAAAGCAGGGGACACAGCGAGGACACAGCGGGACACAGCGGTGACACAACGGGGACTCAGCGGGGGACACAGCGGGACACAGCGGGGGACACTGCGGGACACAATGTGGGACAGAGCGTGGGACACAGCGAGACACAGTGGGGACAAAGCTGGACACAGCGCGGTACACAGAGGGACACAGCAGGGACACAGCGGGGAAACAGCGTGACACAAAAGGACACAGCGCGACACAGCGGGGGACACAGCGAGGACACAGTGGCACACAGTGGGGGACACAGCAAGGACAGAGCGGGACACAGCGGGGGACAAAGCGGGACATAGCGGGGGACACAGCGGAGACACAGCGGGACACAGCGGGACACAGCATGGGACACAGGAAGGACACAGCATTACACAGCGGGGGACAGAGCGAGGACACATTGGGACACAGCGGGGACCCAGCGGGACTCAGCGGGGGACACAGCATTACACAGCGGGACACAGAGGGGAAAGAGCATGGACACAGCGGGGGACACAGCGAGACACAGCAGGGGACACAGAGGAGTACACAGTGGGACACAGCGGGGAAAAAAGCGTGAT
>NW_012297873.1:0-4176 GCF_000151885.1 Dipodomys ordii | reverse complement strand
TCAGGGGAAACAGCGTGACACAGCAGGACACAGCTGGAAACAGTGGGGGACACAGCGAGGACACAGCGGCACACATCGGGGGACACAACAAGGACACAGTTGGACACAGCGGGGGACACAGCAAGACATAGCGGGGGACACAGCGGGGGACACAGAGGGACACAACGGGACTCAGCGGGGGACACAGCAGTACACAGCGGGATACAGCGGGGACACAGCAGGGACACAGCAGGGGACACAGGGATGACACAGCGGGTCCCAGCGGGACCCAGCATCGATACAGCAGGGACACAGCGGGACACAGAGGGTAAAAAAGTGAGGACACAGCGGAACACAGCGGGGACACAGCCGTAGACACAGCGGGACACAGTGGCGGACACAGCGGAACTCAGCGGGGAACACAGCGAGGACACAGCGGGACCCTTCGCGACACAGCGTCGATACAGCGGGGACAGAGCGTTACACAGCGAGGTACACAGCTGTGGACACAGCGCGACACAGTGGGACACAGCAGGCACAAAGCTTGAGACACAGCGGGGTACAGAGCGGGAGACAGCGGGGGACACAGCGAGGACACAGCGGGACACAGCGCTGACACTGCGGAGGACACAGCGGTACACAGCGGGGAACACAGCGGGGGACACAGCGGGACACAGCGGGACACAGCTGGGGACACAGGGAGGACACAGAGGGACACAGCGGGGGACACAGCGAGGACACATTGGGACACAGCAGGGACACAGCGGGGACTCAGCGGGGGACACAGCGGGACACAGCGGGGAACACAGGGAGGACATAGCGGGACCCAGCGGGACCCAGCGCCGTTACAGCGGGGACACAGCGGGACACAGCGGGGTGCACAGCTGGGGACACAACGGGACACTCGGGGGACACAGCGAGGACACAGCGGGACACAGCGGGACACAGCGGGGACACTGCGGGAACATAGTGGGACACAGCGGCGACACAGATGGGACTCAGCGGGACAAAGCAGGGGACACAGCGGGACACAGCAGGACACAGCTAGGGACACAGCGGGGACAAAGCGGCAGACAGCCGGGGACACAGCGAGGACACAGCGGGACACAGCGGCGACACAGATGGGACTCAGCGGGACAAAGCGGGGGACACAGCGGGACACAGCGGGACACAGCGGGGGACACAGCGGGGGACAGCGGAGACAGAGAGGGTCCAAAGTGAGACACAACGGTGACACAGCTGGACACAACAGAGTACACAACGGGACACAGCGGGCACACAGCGGGGACACAGCGGGACATAGCGGGACAAAGTGGAACACAGCGGGTGTCACAGCGGGACACAGCAGGGGACCCAGCGAGGACACAGCGGGACACAGCGGGAGACACAGCTGGGGACACAGCGGGACACAGCGGGGAACACATCGAGGACACAGCGGAACCCAGCAGGAGACAGCGTCGATACAGCAGGGACACAGCGGGACACAGTGGGACGCAGCTGGGGACACAGCGGGGACACAGTGGGACACAGCGGAACACAGCGAGGGACAAAGCGGGAGACAGCAGGGGACACAGCGAGGACACAGCGAGGACACAGGGGGACACAGCAGCGACACAGAGGGGACTCACCAGGGGACACAGCGTGGGACAAAGTGGGACACCACGGGACACAGTGTTACACAGCGGGACACAGCGGGGACACTGCGGGACACAGCAGGACAAAGCGGGGGACACAGCGGGACACAGAGGGACACAGCGGGGGACCCAGCGGGGGACAGCGGAGACAGAGAGTGGCCACAGCGAGACACAGCGGTGACACAACTGGACACAGCGGGATACACAGCGGGACAGAGCAGGCACACAGCGGGGACACAGCGGGACACAGCGGGACACAGCGGGGACACAGTGGGACACAGTGGGACAAAGCGGGAGACACAGCGGGACACAGCAGTCACACAGCGGGACACAGCGGGACACAGCGGGGACAAAGTGGGACACAGCTGGACACAGCGGGACATAGCGGTGGACACAGCGACACACAGTGGTGGTCCCAGTGAGGACACAGCAGGACACAGCAGGGACACAGCGAGGACACAGCTGGGGACACAGCGTTGGACACAGCGGGACACAGCGGGGAACACAGCGAGGACACAGCGGGACACAGCGGGACACAGCGTCGATACAGCGGGGACACAGCGCTACACAGCGTGGTACACAGCGTGGTACACAGCTGTGGACACAACGGGACACAGTGGGGGCACAGCCGGACACAGCGGTACACAGTGGGACACAGCGGGGACACAGCGTGAGACACAGCGGGGGACAGAGAGGGAGACAGTAGGGGACTCAGCAAGGACACAGCGGCACACAACGGGACACAGCGGGAAACAGAGGTGAACCTGCGGTGACACAGCGGGACACAGTGGGACACAGCGGGGACACAGCGAGGACACAGCGGCACACAAAGGGACACAGCGGGAAACAGAGGTGAACCTGTGGGGACACAGCGGGACACAGTGGGGGACACAGCGGGACACAGTGTGGGACACAGCAGTGAAACAGCGGGACACAACGGGACACAGCAGGGGGACACAGCGAGGACACAGCGGGACAAAACGGGACACAGCAGGGGGACACAGCGAGGACACCACGGAACACAGCGGGACACAGCGGGAAACAGAGGTGAACCTGCGGGGACACAGCGGGACACAGTGGGGGACACAATGCGAAACAGCGGGGGACACAGCGGGACACAGTGGGGGACAGAGTGTGGGACACAGCGAGACACAGCGGGGACAAAGCTGGACACAGCGGGGTACACAGAGGGAAACAGCGGGGACACAGTGGGGAAACAGCGTGACACAGCAGGACACAGCAGGAAACAGCCGGGGACACAGCGAAGACACAGCGGCACAGAACGGGGGACACAGCAAGGACACAGTGGGACACAGCGGGGGACACAGCGAGACATAGTGGGGGACACAGCAGGGGACACAGAGGGACACAGCGGGACACAGCGGGGGACACAGGGAGGACACAGCGGGAGACAGCGGGGGACATAGCGAGGACACATTGGGACACAGCGGGGACACAGCGGGACTCAGTGGGGCACAGCAGTACACAGCGGGACACACCGGGACACAGCGGGGACACAGCAGGGACACAGCAGGGGACACAGCGGGACACAGCGGGGGACACAGGGAGGACACAGAGGGACCCAGGTGAACCCAGCGTCGATATGGCAGGGACACAGCAGGACACAGCGGGGAAAAAAGCGAGGACACAGCGGAACACAGCATGTGACACAGCGAGGACACAGCGAGGACACAGTGGGACACAGCGGGGACACAGCCGTAGACACAGCGGGACACAGCGGGGAACACAGCGAGGATACAGCGGGACCCAGCGGTACACAGCGTCGATACAGCGGGGACACAGCGTTACACAGCGTGGTACACAGCTGTGAACACAACGGGACACAGTGGGGGCACAGCGGGACACAGCGGGACACAGTGGGACGCAGCAGGGACAAAGCTTGAGACACAGCGGGGTACAGAGCGGGAGACAGCGGGGGACACAGCGAGGACACAGCGGTACACAGCGCTGACACTGCGGGGCACACAGCGGTACACAGCGGGGAACACAGCGGGGGACACAGCGGGACACAGAGGGACACAGCGGGGGACACAGGGGGGACACAGCGGGACACAGTGGGGGACACAGCGAGGACACATTGGGACACAGCAGGGACACAGCGGGATGCAGCTGGGGACACAGCAGTACACATCGGGACACAGCGGGACACAGCGAGGGACGCAGAGGGGTACACAGCAGGATAAAGCGGGGAACACAGTGAGGACACAACGGGATCAAGCGGGACACAGCCTCGATACAGCGGGAACACAGCGGGACACAGCGGGGTACACAGCTGGGGACACAGCGGGACACAGCGGGGGACACAGCGGGACACAGCGGGGAACACAGGGAAGACATAGCGGGACCCAGCGGGACCCAGCGTCGTTACAGCGGGGACTCAGCGGGACACAGCGGGGTGTACAGCTGAGTACACAACGGGACACTGCGGGGGACACAGCGAGGACACAGAGGGACACAGCGGGACACAGCGGGGACACTGCGGGAACATACTGGGACACAGCGGGGTACACAGCGGGACACAGCGCTACACAGCTAGGGATGA
>NW_012297872.1:0-4176 GCF_000151885.1 Dipodomys ordii | reverse complement strand
CAGCAGGGACACAGCGGGACTCAGCTGGAAACAGCATGGGACAAAGTGAGAACAGAGTGGGACACAGTGTCGACACAGCGGGGACACAGCAGGACAAAGCGTGGACACAGCGAGGACACAGCGGGACACAGCAGGACACAGCGGGCCCAAGGCAGTGGACACAATGGGACACAGCGGGAGACACAGCGGGACACAGCGGGACACAGCGCGACACAGTAGAGACACAGCGGGGGACACAGCGAGGACACAGCGGGACACACAATGTACACATCGGGGGACAGCGGGGACACAGCTAGACACAGCGGGACACAGCGGGGCACATAGCAGGGACAAAGCGGGACCCAGCGGGGACACAGCGGAGGACACAGCACGGACACAGCGGGACACAACAGGGGACACAGCGAGGACATAGCGTGATAAAGCGGGAGACACAGCGGGACACAGCGGGACATATCGGGGACACAGCGGGGACACAGCGGGACACAGCAGGGACACAGCGGGATACAGCGGGGGACAGAGCAGGACACAGAGTGGACACAGAGGGACACAAGAGAAACAGCGGTGACAAAGCAGGGACACAGCAGGACACAGCGGGCACACAGCGGGGACGCAGCGGGGGACACAGTGGGAAACAGACAGAAACAGTGGTAACACAGCGGGGACACAGCGGTACACAGAGGGACACAGCGGGACACAGTGGGACACAGTGGGACTCAGCGGGGGACACAGTGGGACACAGCGGGGGACATAGAGGTGGACACAGCGGGACACAGCGGGACACAGCGGGACACAGCGGGGACACAGCAGGACACAGCGGGGACACAGCGGGGACACAGCAGGACACAGCGGGACACAGTGGGACTCAGCGGGGGACACAGCGGGACACAGCGGGGGACATAGAGGCGGACACAGCAGGACACAGCGGGACACAACGGGGACACAGCTGGGACACAGCGGGACACAGCAGGGACACAGGGGGTTACAGCAGGGGACAGAGCGGGACACAGCGTGGACACAGAGGGACACAGCGAGAAACAGCGTTGACAAAGCGGGGACACAGCAGGACACAGCGGGTACACAGCGGCGGACACAGCGGGACACAGCCAGATACAGCAGTAACATAGCTGGGACACAGCGGGACACAGCGGGACACAGCGGGATACAGCGGGGACACAGCGGGGACACAGCGGGACACAGCGGGACACAGCGGGACTCAGCGGGGACACAGAGGGGCACAGCAAGGACACTGAGGGGGACACAGCGGGACACAGCGAAGACACAGCGGGACACAGCGGGACACAGCGGGACACAGCAGGGACACAGCAGGACACAGCGGGGACACAGCGGGGACACAGCAGGACACAGCTGGACACAGCGGGGACAAAGAGGGAACAGAGCGGGACACAGCAGGACACAGCGGGGGAGAGCGGGGACACAGAGGGACACAGCGGGACACAGCGGGGAAACAGCGAGGACACAGCGGGAAACAGCGAGGACACAGCGGGAAACAGCGGGGCCAAGGCAGTGAACACAACGGGACACAGCGGGAGACACAGCGGGACACAGCGCGACACAGCGAGGACACAGCGGGACACACAATGTTCACATTGGGGGACAGCAGGGACACAGCGGGACACAGCGGGACACAGCGGGGACACAGCGGGGACAAAGCGTGGGACAGCAGGGAGACACAGCGGGACACAGCGGGGACACAGCGGAACACAGCGGGGACACAGCGGTACACAGAGGGACACAGCGGGGACACACCTGGACACAGCGGGAGATACAGCAGGACACAGCAGGGGGACACACCGGGACACAGTAGGGACAGAGCGGTACACAGGCGATGACACAGCAGAGGACACAGCGGGGGACAAAGCGAGACACCACGGGACACAGCGGGAACTCACCGTGGACACAGTGGGGACCAGCAAGGACACAGCGGGGGACACAGCGGGACACAGCGGGGGACAAAGCAGCGACACAGCAGGACACAGCGGGGACACAGCGAGGACAGAGCGGGACACAGCGGGACTCAGCAGGACACAGTGGGACTCAGCGGGGGACACAGCGGGACACAGCGGGGGACACAGCGGGACACAGCGGGGGACAAAGCAGCGACACAGCAGGACACAGCGGGGACACAGTGGGGACACAGCGGGACACAGCGGGACTCAGCAGGACACAGTGGGACTCAGACGGGGGACACTGCAGGACACAGCGGGTGACATAGAGTCGGAAGCGGGTACTATGCGCGGACACCAGCGGGACACAGCGGGACACAGCGGGGGCATAGTGGGGGACAAAGCGCAGACACAGTGTGACACAACAGGGGACACAGTGAGAACACAGCGCGATACAGCGGGGGGACACAGCGGGACACAGCAGGACAAAACGGGTCACAGCGGGGCACTGCGGTGGACAGCGTGGACACAGCGGCGGACAGCAGGGACACAAAGGGACACAGCGGGGACACAGCGGCGACAAAGACGGGGACAGCAGGGAGACACATCAGGACACAGTGGGACACAGCGGGGACACAGCGGAACACAGAGGGGTCAAGGCAGTGGACACAACGGGACACAGCGGGAGACACACCGGGAAACAGCCCGACACAGCGGAGACATATCGGGGGACACAGCGAGGACACAGCGGGACACACAATGTACACATCGGGGGACAGCAGGGACATAGCAGGACAAAGCGGGACACAGCGGGGCACATAGGGGGAAAACAGCGGGACCCAGCGGGGAAACAGCGGAGGACAAAGCGCGGACACAGCGGGGCACAACAGGGGACACAGCGAGGACATAGCGTGATACAGTGGGAGACACAGCGGGACACAGCGGGACACATCGGGGACACAGCGGGGACACAGCGGGGACACAGCGGGACACAGCAGGCACACAGCGGGATACAGTGGGGGACAGAGCAGGACACAGAGTGGACACAGAGGGACACAGCGAGAAACAGCGGTGACAAAGCAGGGACACAGCAGGACACAGCGGGGACACATCGGGGATGAAGCGGAGGACACAGCGGGACACAGCTAGACACAGTGGTAACAAAGCTGGGACACAGCGGGACACAGCGGGACACAGTGGGACACAGCTGGGGACACAGCGGGGACACAGCGGGACACAGCGGGACACAGCGGGACACAGCGGGACACACTGGGACTCAGCGGGGACACAGAGGGGACACAGCAAGGACACTGCGGGGGACAGAGCAGGACACAGCGGGACAAAGCGGAGACAAAGCGGGACACAGCGGGGACACAGCGGGACACAATGGGACTCAGCGGGGGACACAGAGGGACACAGCGGGGGACATAGAGGCGGACACAGCGGGACACACAAGGACACAGCGGAACACAGCTGGGCACACAGCGGGGACACAGCGGGACACAGCGGGGACACAGCGGACACAGCGGGGGTCATAGAGAGGACACAACAGGTCACAGGAGGACAAAGGAGAGACACAGGGGGGACACTGCTGGGGACACAGTGGGACAGAGCAGGGGACACAGCGGAACACAGCGTGACACAGCGGGGACACAGCGGGGGACACAGCGAGGACACAGCGGGAAACAGCGTGGACACAGCGGCAGACAGCGGGGACACAGCGGGACACAGCGGGGACACAGCGGGGACAAAGACGGGGACAGCAGGGAGACACATCGGGACACAGTGGGACACAGCGGGGACACAGCGGAACACAGCGGGGCCAAGGCAGTGGACACAACGGGACACAGCGGGAGACACAGCGGGACTCAGCGCGACACAGCGGAGACACAGCGGGGGACACAGCGAGGACACAGCGGGACACACAATGTACACATCGGGGGACAGCGGGGACACAGCGGGACACAGCGGGACACAGCGGGGCACATAGCGGGGACACAGCGGGACCCAGCGGGGACACAGCGGAGGACACAGCGCTGACACAGCGGGACACAACAGGGGACACAGCGAGGACATAGCGTGATACAGGGGGAGACACAGCGGGACACATCGGGGACACAGCGGGGACACAGCGGGACACAGCAGGCACACAGCGGGATACAGCGGGGGACAGAGCGGGACACAGAGTGGACACAGAGGGACACAGCGAGAAACAGCGGTGACAAAGCAGGGACACAGCAGGAGACAGCGGGGACACAGCGGGAACGCAGCG
>NW_012297871.1:0-4177 GCF_000151885.1 Dipodomys ordii | reverse complement strand
CAGCGGGACACAGCGGGACACGTCATGGGACACAGCAGTGAAACAGAGGGGGACACAGTGGGGGAAACAGCTGGACACAGCGGGGAACACAGCGAGGACACAGTGGGACCCAGCGGGACACAGCTGTGGACACAGCGGGACACAGTGGGGGCACAGAAAGACTCAGCGGGACACAGTGGGACACAGCAGGGACAAAGCGTGAGACACAGCGGGGGACAGAGACGGAGACAGCAGGGGACACAGCGAGGAAACAGCGGGACACAGCGGTGACACAGTGGGGACTCAACGGGGGACAGAGCGGGGGACACAGCAAGGACAGTGCGGGACACAGTGGGGGACACAGCAGGACATAGCGGGGGACACACGGGGGGACACAGCGGGACACAGCAGGGAACACAGCGAGGATACAGCGGGACCCAGCGGGACCCAGCGTCGATACAGCGGGGATACAGCGTTACACAGTGTGGTACAAATCTGTGGACACAAGGGGACACAGTGGGGGCACAGCGGGACAGAGCGGGACACAGTGGGACACAGCGAGGACAAATCGTGAGACACAGCGGGGGACAGAGCGGCAGACAGCGGGTGACACAGCGAGGACACAGCAGGACACAGCGGGACACAGCAGGGACAGAGCGGGACACAGTGGGACCTAGCGGGACACAGCAGGGGACAGAGCGGGACACAGTGGGACCTAGCGGGACACAGCAGGGGACAAAGCAGGACACAGCGGGGGACCCAGCGAGGACACAGCGGGACACAGCGGGGGACACAGCGAGGACACAGCGGGGGACAAAGCGGGACACAGCGGGGAACACAGCGAGGACACAGCGGGACCCAGCGGGACACAGCGTCGATACAGCGGGGACACAGCGTTACACAGCGTGGTACACAGCGGTGGTCACAACGGGACACAGTGGGGGCAAAGCGGGAAACAGCGGAACACAGTGGGACACAGCTGGGACAAAGCGTGAGACACAGCGGGGGACAGAGCGGGAGACAGCGGGGGACACAGCGAGGACACAGTGGGACACAGCGGGACACAGCGTCGATACAGCGGGGACACAGTGGGCCACAGCGGGGTACACAGCTGGGGACACAACGGGGCACATCGGGGGACACAGCAAGGACTCAGCGGAACACAGCGTGGGACACAGTGAGGACACAGGGGGACACAGCGGGACACAGAGGGACACAGCAGGAACAAAGCAGTAGACACAGCGGGACACAGCAGGGGACACAGCGGGACACAGCGGGGTCACAGGGAGGACAGAGTGGGACAAGGCGGGGACACAGTGGGAACTCAGCGGGGGACACAGCGGGGGACAAAGCAGGACACCACGGGACACAGCGGGACACAGCGGGGACAAGGGGGAGACAGAGCGGGACACAGCGAGGACACAGCGGGACACAGCGGGGGACACAGCAGGACACAGCGGGGGACACAGCGAGGACACAGCAAGACACAGCGGGGGACACAGCGAGGACACAGCGGGGGACACAGCGGGGGACACTGCGGGACACAGCAGGAAACACAGCGAGGACACAGCAAGACCCAGCGGGACACAGCGTCCATAAAGCGGGGATACAGCGTTACACAGTGTGGTACACATCTGTGGACACAAGGGAACACAGTGGGGGCACAGCGGGACACAGCGGGGACACAGTGGGCCACAGCGGGGTTCACAGCTGGGGAAACAACGGGGCACATCGGGGGACACAGCAAGTACTCAGCGGAACACAGCGTGGGACACAGTGAGGACACAGGGGGACACAGCAGGACACAGCGGGACACAGCAGGAACACAGCAGTAGACACAGCGGGACACAGCAGGGGACACAGCGGGACACAGCGGGGGACACAGGGAGGACAGAGCGGGACACAGCGGGGACACAGCAGGGACTCAACGGGGGACACAGCGGGGGACAAAGCGGGACACAGCGGGACACAGCGTCGATAAAACGGGGACACAGCGGGACACAGCGGGGTACACAGCTGGGGACACAACGGAACACAGCGGGGAACACATCGAGGACACAGCAGGACACAGCGGGGACACAGCGGGGACACTGCGGGAACATAGCAGGACACAGCGGGGTAAACAGCGGGACACAGCTTGGGACACAGTGAGGACACAGGGGGACACAGCGGGACACAGCAGGAACACAGCAGTAGACACAGCGGGACACAGCAGAGGACACAGCGGGACACAGCGGGGGACACAGGGAAGACAGAGCGGGACAGAGCGGGGACACAGCGGGGACTCAGCGGGGGACACAGCGGGGGACAACGCGGGACACAGCGGGAGACAGCGGGACACAGCGTCGATACAGCTGGGACACAGCGGGACACAGCGGGGTACACAGCTGGGGACACAACGGAACACAGCGGGGGACACATAAAGGACACAGCAGGACTCAGCGGGGACACAGCGGGGACACTGCGGGAACATAGCAGGACACAGCTGGGTACACAGCGGGACACAGCGGGACACAGCTTGGGACACAGCGGGGACATAGCGGGACACAGCGGGGGACACAGCGAGGACACAGTGGGACACAGCATGGGACAAAGTGGGAGACAGCGGGGCACACAGCGAGGACACAGCAGAACACCGAGGGGACTCAGCGGGAGACACAGCTGGGGACAAAGCAGGACACCATGGGACACAGTGTGACACAGCGGGACACAGCGGGGACACTGTGGGGACACAGCGGGACAAAGCGGGGGACACAGCCTGACACAACGAAGTACACAGCGGGACACAGCGGGCACAAAGTGGGGACACAGCGGGACACAGCAGGACACAGCAGGGACAGAGCGGGACAGAGCGGGACACAGCGGGGGACCCAGCGAGGACACGGCGGGACACGGCGGGGGACACAGCGAGGACACAGCGGGGACTCAGCGGGGTCACAGTGGGATACAGCGGGACACAGACTGACACAGCGGGACACAGCAGAGGACACAGCGGGACACAGCGGAGGACAGAGCGACGACACAGCAGGACACAGCTGGGACACAGGGGGACTCAGCAGGGTTACAGCGGGACACAACGGGACACAGCAGGACACAGCGTGACACAGCGGGGACACAGCAGGGGCACAGCGGGGGACACAGCGGTACACAACGGGACACAGCGGGGGACACAGTAGGACAGAGCGGGGGACACAGCGGGGGACAGAGGGGGACACCACGAATAACAGAGCAAGGACACAGCGGGACACAGCGGGACACAGCCTCGATACAGCAGGATTCACAGCGTTACACAGCGGGTTACACAGCTGGGGACACAAAGGGACACAGTGGTGGACACAGCGGGACACAGCGGGACAGAGTGGGACACAGACGGGATAAAGCGTGAGACACAGCGGGGGACAGAGCGGGAGACAGCGGGGGACACAGCGAGGACACAGCGGGACACAGCGGGGACACAGCGGGGACTCAGCTGGGGACACAGCGGGGGACAAAGCGGGACACCACGGAACACAGCGGGACACAGCGTGAAACAGTGGTGACCCTTCGGGGACACAGCGGGACACAGCGGGGGACACAGCGGGACACAGCGGGTGACACAGCAGAACACAGTGGGGGACACAGCGAGGACACAGTGGGACACAGCAAGACACAGCATCGAAACAGCGGGGACACAGCGGTACACAGCGGGGTACACAGCTGGGGACACAACGGGACACAGCGGGGGACACAGCAAGGACACAGTGGGACACAGCAGGACACAGCGGGGACACTGCGGGAACATAGCGGGACACAGCGGGGTACACAGCGGGACACAGCTTGGGACACAGCGGGGATACAGCGGGACACAGCGGGGGACATAGCTAGGACACAGCGGGACACAGCGGGACACAATGGGGACACAAAGGGGACTCAGCGGGGGAAACAGCAGGGGAAAACGTGGGACACCATGGGACACAGTGTGACACAGCAGGACACAGAGGGAACACTGCGTTGACACAGCGGGACAAAGCGGGGGACACAGCGGGTCACATCGGGACACAGCAGGGGACACAGCGGGGGACAGTGGAGACAAAGAGAGGACACAGCAGGACACAGTGGTGACACAGCTGGACACAACGGAGTACACAGCGGGAAACAGTGGGCACAAAGCGGGGACAGAGCGGGACACAGCGGGACACAGTGGGACATATAGCATGAT
>NW_012297870.1:0-4177 GCF_000151885.1 Dipodomys ordii | reverse complement strand
AGTGGGGACACACATGCAGACAGCGGGGACACAACGAGTACACAGCGGGGGACATCGGGGACACAGCGGGACACAGCTTGACACAGCAGGGACACAACAGGGACACAGCGGGTCACGGCGGGGACACAGTGTGGGACACAGCGAGGACACAGCGGGACAATGAGGGATACACAGAGAGGACACAGTGTGACACATGGGGACACAGCGGGACACAGCTGGGGACATTGAGAGGACCGAGCGGGACACAAATGGGGACACAGCAAGGACACAGCTGGAAAAGAAGGAAAGTGCGGGACACAGCGGGGGACACAGCCAGGGTCACAGCGGGACACAGTGGGACACAGCAGGACAAAGCTGGACACAGTGGGGACAGAGTGGGACACAGCAGGGACACAGCGGCGGACATAGCGGTGACACAGCGGGGAGAGTGTAACACAGCGGGGACACAGAGGGGGACAGTGGGGAGACACAGGGGGGACACAGCGGGGGACAGCAGTTAAACACAGGGGGGACACATCGGGGACACATCGGTACACAGCGGGACACATGGGGTACACAGCAGGACACAGCGGGACACAGCGGGAAACACAACCGGACACAGCGGGGGACACATCGGGACACAGCGGGGGACAAAGAGAGGACACAGCGGGACACAAATGGGGACATAGCAAGGACACAGTGGGACACAGCGGGAAAGAGCGGGACACAGCGGGGGACACAGCCAGAGACACAGCGGGACACAGCGGGACACAGCGGGGGACACAGCAGGGACACATCGGGTCACAGCGGGGACACAGTGGGGGACACAGCAAGGACACAGCGGGACACAGAGGGATACACAGCGAGGACACAGCGTGACACATGGGGACACAGCGGGACCCAGCAGGGGACCCAGCGAGGACACAGCGGGACACAAATAGGGAAACAGCAAGGACACAGCAGGACACAGCTTGAAAGAGCGGGACACAGAGGGGGACACAGCCGAGGACACAGCGGGACGCAGCAGGGGACACAGTTGGGACACAGCGGGAAACAGTGGGGACACAGCGGGACAGCGGGACACATCGGGAGACACAGCAAGACACTGCGGGGTACACAGCGGGACACAGCGGGACACAGCGGGACACAGCAGGGACACAGCAGGGGACACAGCAGGACACAGAGGGGAACAAAGGGGGCACACAGCGGGACACAGTGGGACACAGTGTGGTACACAGCGGGACACAGTGGGACACAGCATGGGCAGAGTGGGAAACAGCGGGACACAGCAGGGGACAAAGCGGGACACACCGGGATACAGCGGGACACAGCGGGGGACACAGCAGGGGACACAGAGCCGCACACAGCGGGAGAGAGTGGAACACAGCAGGGACACAGCGGGGACACAGCGGGACATCGCGGGGACAAAGCGAGGACAGAGCGGGACACAGAGGTACACAGCGAGGGACACAGCGGGGGACAGTGGGGATAAACCGGGGAACAACGGCGAAACAGCGGGACACAGCTGGGACACAGCGAGGACACAACGGGACACAGCGGGGACACAGTGAGTACACAGCGGGACACAGCCGGACACAGCAGGACACAGAGGGGAACACAGCGGGGGACACAGCGGGACACAGCGGGACAGAGCGGGGTACACAGTGGGACACATCGGGGATACAGCAGGGACACAGTGGGACACAGCGGGGGACAGAGCAGGATATAGCGGGAGACACAGCGGGACAGAGCGTGAACACAGCGGGACAGAGCGGGGAACACAGCGGGATATAGCAGGGGACACAATGAGGACACAGCAGGACAGCACGGGCGTCACAGTGGGAAACAGCGGAGACACAGGGGGACACAGGGGACGACACAGAGGGACACAGTGGGACACAGCGGGACACAGCAGGGACACAGCGGGGACAAAGCAGGAGACACAGTGGGGGCCACAGCGGTAAACAGCGGAGGACACAGCGGGACTCAGCTGGGGACACAACAAAGGACACAGCGGGTGACACAGCGGGGAAAACAGCGGGAAACAGTGGGGGACACAGTGAGGACACAGCATGACATAGCGGGAGACACAGCAGGACACAGCGGGGTATACAGAGGCAGACACAGCGGTACACATCGGGACACAGCGGTGACACAGCGGGACACAGCGGGACACAGCGGGGACACAGCGGGGACACAGCGAGACACAGCGGGACACAGCGGGGACACAGTGGGGACATAGCCGGACACAGCGGGGGACACAGGGGCGGACACAGCAGAACACAGCGGGACACAGCGGGACACAGCGGGACACAGCGGAGACACAGCGAGGACACAGTGGGACACAGCGGGGAACACAGCGGGGGACACAGCGGGGGACACAGCATGGACACAGCAAGTCACAGCGGGGAAATAGTGGGGGACACAGCGGAGGACACAGCGGGATACAGAAGGACACAGCGAGGACACAGCGAGACACAGGAGGAAACAGCGGGGACACAGAAGGGAAACAGCGGGGGACACAGTGGGACACTGCACGGACACAGAAGGGCTTAGCAGTTACACAGTGAGGACACACCAGGGACACAGCGGGACACAGCGGGGACACAGCGGGGACACAGCGGGACACAGCGGGGACACAGCGGGGACACAGCGGGACCCAGCGGGGACCCAGCGGGGACCCAGCGGGGACACAGCGGGACACAGCGGGGGACACAGCAGGGGACACAGCTGGAGACAGCGGGGACACAGAGGGACACAGCAGGAAACAGCGGGGACACAGCAAGGACACAACGGGACACAGTGGGACACAGAAGGGGACACAGCAGGGGACATAGCGGGACACAGCGGGGGACACAGTGGGACACAGCGGGGACACAGCAGTGGACACAGTGGGGGACAGCAGGAACAGCCAGACACAGCAGGACACAGCGGGAAAAAGCGGGGACACAGCAAGGACACAGGGGGACACAGCGGGACACAGAAGGGACACAGCGGGGGACAGCAGGGAGACACAGCGGGGACACAGCGGAACAGAGTGGGGACAAAGTGGGGGCCAGCAGGGAGACCCAGTGGGGACACAGCGGGGACACATCGGTACACAGCGGGACACAGGGAGTACAAAGCAGGACGCAGCGGGAAACACAACCGGACACAAGGGGGACACAGCGGGACACAGCGGGGGACACAGCAGGACAAAGCGGGACACAGTGTGGACAGAGTGGGACACAGCTGGGACACAGCGGGGGACACAGCAGGGACAGAGTGATACACAGCGGGGTCACAGCGAGGGACACAACGGGGACACAGCGGGGACACAGCGGGACACAACGGGGACACAGCTGTGACACAGCGGGACACAGCAGCGACACAGCAGAACACAGCGGGGGACACAGCAGGACACAGCCTGGGACAGAGCGGGACACAGCCTGGACACAACGGGACACATCGAGACAGCAGTGACAAAGCGGCGACACAGCGGGACACATCGGGACACAGCAGGGACTCAGCGGGGGACAGAGGGGACACACCGGTGGACAACGGGGACACAGCAGGACAGCGCGGGGGTCACAGTGGGAAACAGAGGAGACACAGGGGGCCACAGGGGGCGACACAGAGGGACACAGCGGGACACAGCGGGACAGAGCGGGGACACAGCAGGGACAAAGCAGGGGACACAGTGGGGGACACAGCGGTAAACAGCGGGGACACAGCGGGGGACACAGCAGGACTCAGCTGGGGACACACCAAAGAACAGATCAGGTGACACAGCGGGGAAAACAGCGGGAAACAGTGGGGGACACAGCGAGGACACAGCAGGACACAGCGGGAGACACAGCAGGAAACAGTGGGGTACACAGACGCAGACACAGCGGTACACATAGGGACACAGCGGTGACACAGCGGGACACAGCGGGACACAGCTGGGACACAGCAGGACACAGCGGGGACACAGTGGGGACACAGCGAGACACAGCGGGACCCAGCGGGGACACAGCGGGGACACAGCAGGACACAGCGGGGGATACAGAGGCGGACACAGCAGAACACAGCGGGACACAGTGCGACACAGCGGGACACAGCGGGGAACACAGCGGGGGACACAGCTGGACACAGCGGGACACAGCGGGGGACACAGCATGGACACAGCAAGTCACAGCGGGGAATTAGTGGGGGACACAGCGGGGGACACAGCAGG
>NW_012297869.1:0-4177 GCF_000151885.1 Dipodomys ordii | reverse complement strand
CGAAGAAGAAGAAGAAGCATCAGCATAAGGAGAAGCATAAGGAGAAGCATAAGGAGAAGCATAAGGAGAAGCATAAGGAGAAGCAGTAGAAGCAGAAGAAGCAGAAGCAGGAGAAGCAGAAACAGAAGAAAAAGAATTAGCTAAAGAAGCAGAAGCAGAAGCAGTGGGAGAAGCAGAAGTAGGAGAAGGAGCAGCAGAAAGAGAAGCAGAAGCAGAAAGAGAAGCAGAAACAGAAGGAGAACAAGAAGGAAAAACAGGAGAATCAGAAGAAGCAGAAGTAGAAGCAGAAAGAGGAGAAGAAGGAGAAGCAGATGTAGAGTCAGAAGAAACAGAAGAAGAAGAAACAGAAGCAAAAGAAACAGAAGAAGGAGAAGAGCAGAAGCAGAAGGAGAAGCGGAAGCAGAAGGAGAAGCATAAAGAGAAGCAGGAGAAGCAGAAGCAGAAGAAACAGGAGAAGCCGAAGAAGCAGAAGCAGAATCTGAAGCAGGAGAAACAGAAGAAGCACAATCTGAAGCAGAAGAAACAGAAATAGTAGAATAAGCAGAAGCAGAAGCAGCAGGAGAAGCAGAAGAAGAAGACGGAGAAGGCGAAAGAGAAGGATTAGGAGTAGGAAAAGCAAAAGAATAAGCAGAAGCAGAAAGAGACGCAGAAGGAGAAGCAGCACGAGAAGTAGGAGAAGCAGAAGCAGGGGAAGCAGAAGAAACAGAAGACGCAGAAGCAGAATGAGAAGCAGAAGGAGAAATTGAAGCAGAAGCAGAAGCAGAAGGAGAAGCAGAAGCCGAAGGAGAAGCAGAAGAAGGAGAAGGAGAACAGAAAGAGAAGCAGAACGAGAAGCAGGAGAAGCAGAAGCAGGAGAAGCAGAAGCAGAAGACACAGAAGAAGGAGGAGCAGCAGAAGCAGAAGGAGAAGCAGAAACAGAAGGAAAAGCAGAAAGAGAAGCAGGAGAAGCAGCAGCAGGAGAAGCAGAAGGAGAAGCAGAAGCAGAAAGAGAAGCAAAAGCAGAAGGAGAAGCAGAAGGAGAAGCAAAAGAAACAGAAGAAGCAGAGGCAGTAGCAGAAGAAGCAGAAGATGCAGAAGGAGAAGCAGAAGGAAAAGCAGAAGAACGAGAAGGAGAAGGAGAAGCAGAAAGAGAAGCAGAAGTAGGAGCAGGAGAAGGAAAAGCAGCAGGAGAAGCATAAAGAGCAGCAGAAGGAGAAGCAGTTGATTCAGAAACAGGAGAAAAGAAGCAGAAGAAACAGGAGAAGGACAATAAGCAGAAGCAGACGGAGAAGCAGAAACAGAAGGAGAAGCAGAAAGAGAAGGACGGGAAGCAGAAGAAGCAGAAGCAGGAGAAGCATAAGCAGAAGAAACAGGAGAAGCCGAAGAAGCAGAAGCAGAATCTGAAGCAGAAGGAGAAAAAGAAGAAGCACAATCTGAAGCAGAAGAAACAGAAATAGTAGAATAAGCAGAAGCAGAAGCAGCAGGAGAAGCAGAAGAAGAAGACGTAGAAGGCGAGAGAGAAGGATTAGGAGTAGGAGAGGCAAAAGGATATGCAGAAGCAGAAAGAGACGCAGAAGGAGAAGCAGCACGAGATTTAGGAGAAGCAGGAGAAGCAGAAGCAGGAGAAGCAGAAGAAACAGAAGACGCAGAAGCAGAATGAGAAGCAGAAGGAGAAATTTAAGCAGAAGCAGAAGGAGAAGCAGAAGCAGAAATAGAAGCAGAAGTAGGAGGAGGAGAAGCAGAAAGAGAAGCAGAACGAGAAGCAGGAGAAGCAGAAGCAGGAGAAGTAGAAACAGAAGAACCAGAAGAAGGAGAAGAAGCAGAAGCAGAAGGAGAAGCAGAAACAGAAGGAAAAGCAGAAAGAGAAGCAGGAGAAGCAGAAGAAGCAGCAGCAGGAGAAGCAGAAGCAGAAGAAGCCGAAGAAGCAGAAGCAGAACCTGAAGCAGAAGGAGAAGCAGAAGAAGCAGAACCTGGAGAAGCAGAAGGAGAAGCAGAAGCAGAAAGAGAAGCAAAAGCAGAAGGAGAAGTAGAAGAAACAGAAGAAGCAGAGGCAGTAGCAGAAGAAGCAGGAGATGCAGAAGCAGAAGGAGAAGCAGAAGGAAAACAGAAGAACGAGAAGGAGAAGTGGAAGGAGAAACAGAAGGACAAGCAGAAAGAGAAGCAGAAGAGGGAGCAGGAGAAGGAAAAGCAGCAGGAGAAGCAGAAAGAGCAGGAGATGTAGAAACAGGAGAATCAGAAGCAGAAGAAAAAGGAGAAGGACAAGAAGCAGAAGCAGAAGGAGAAGCAGATACAGAAGGAGAAGCAGAAAGAGAAAGAGGGGAAGCAGAAGAAGCAGAAGCAGGAGAAGTAGAAGCATAAGAATCCGAAGAAGCAGAAGCAGAACCTGAAGCAGAAGGAGAAGCAGGAGAAGCAGAAAAGCAGAATCTGGAGAAGCAGAATGAGAAGCAGAAGGAGAAGCAGAAGTGGAAAGAGAATCAAAAGCAGAAGGAGAAGCAGAATAAACAGAAGAAGCAGAAGCAGTAGCAGTTGCAGCAGAAGGAGAAGGAGAAGCAGAAGGAAAAGCAGAAGAACGAGAAGGAGAAGGAAAAACAGAAGCAGAAGCAGAATGAGACTCATAAGGAGAAGCAGAAGAAGCAGAAGGAGAAGCGAAGGAGAAGCAGAAGCAGAAGAAGAAGCATAAGGACAAGCACAAGGAGAAGGAGATGCAGAAGGAGAAGCAGAAGAAGCAGAAAAAGCAGAAGCAGAAAAAGAAATAGAAGTAGGAGAAGGAGAAGGAAGAGCAGCAGAAGCAATAGGAGAAGCAGAAGGAGAAGCAGAAGCAGAATGAGAAGCAGAAAGAGAAGCAGTAGAAGCAGAAGAAGCAGGAAAATCATGAGCAGAAGAAAGAGAAGAAGAAGAAGAAGAAGAAGAAGAAGAAGAAGAAGAAGAAGAAGAAGAAGAAGAAGAAGAAGAAGAAGAAGAAGAAGAAGAAGAAGAAGAAGGAGAAGGAGAAGCATAAGGAGAAGCAGTAAAAGCAGAAGAAGCAGAAGCAGGAGAAGCAGAAGCATAAGAAAAGGAATAAGAATGAGAAGAAGAATCAGAGGAAGAAGGAGAAGGAGCAACAGAAGGAGAAGCAGAAGGAGAAGCAGAAGAAGGAGAAGCAGAAGCAGAAGAAGCAGCAGAAGGAGAAGCAGAAGCAGCAAAAGATGCAGAAGGAGAAGCAGTAGAAGCAGAAGAAGCAGAAGCAGAAGGAGAAGCAGAAGTAGGAGAAGAAGAAGGAGGAGGAAGGGCAGCAGAAGCAATAGGAGAAGCATTAGGAGAAGCAGAAGCAGAATGAGAAGCAGAAAGAGAAGCAGTAGAAGCAGAAGAAGCAGAAAATCATAAGCAGAAGAAAGAGAAGAAGAAGAAGAAGAAGAAAAAGAAGAAGAAGAAGAAGAAGAACAAGAACAAGAAGAAGAAGAAGAAGAAGAAGAAGAAGAAGAAGAAGAAGAAGAAGAAGAAGAAGAAGAATGAAGAAGAAGAAGAAGGAGAAGCATAAGGAGAAGCAGTAGAAGCAGAAGAAGCAGAAGCAGGAGAAGCAGAAGCAGAAGAAAAGTAATAAGCATAAGAAGCAGAATCATTGGAAGAAGGAGAAGGAGCAACAGAAGGAGAAGCAGAAGGAGAATCAGAAGGAGAAGCAGAAGAAGGAGAAGCAGAAGCAGAAGGAGAAGCAGAAGCAACAGAAGATGCAGAAGGAGAAGCTGGAGAAGCAGAAGAAGCAGAAGCAGAAGGAGAAGCAGAAGTAGGAGAAGAAGAAGGAGAAGGAAGGGCAGCAGAAGCAATAGGAGAAGCATTAGGAGAAGCAGAAGCAGAATGAGAAGCAGAAAGAGAAGCAGTAGAAGCAGAAGAAGCAGGAAAATAATAAGCAGAAGAAAGAGAAGGAGAAGAAGAAGAAGAAGAAGACGACGAAGAAGAAGAAGAAGCATCAGCATAAGGAGAAGCATAAGGAGAAGCATAAGGAGAAGCAGTAGAAGCAGAAGAAGCAGAAGCAGGAGAAGAAGAAGCAGAAGAAAAAGAATAAGCAAAAGAAGCAGAAGCAGAAGCAGTGGGAGAAGCAGAAGAAGGAAAAGGAGAAGTAGAAGCAGAAGGAGAAGCAGAAGCAGAAAGAGAATCAGAAACAGAAGGAGAACAAGAACGAGAAGCAGGAGAAGCAGAAGAAGCAGAAGGAGAAGCAGAAAGA
>NW_012297868.1:0-4178 GCF_000151885.1 Dipodomys ordii | reverse complement strand
CAGGACACAGTGGGGGCACAGCCGGACTCAGCGGGACACAGTGGGACACAGCAGGGACAAAGCATGAGACACAGCGGGGGACAGAGACGGAGACAGCAGGGGACACAGCGAGGAAACAGCGGGACACAGCGGTGACACAGCGGGGACTCAGCGGGGGACACAGCGGGGGACACAGCAAGGACAGAGCGGGACACAGTGGGGGACACAGCAGGACATAGCGGGGACACAGCGGGGGAAACAGCGGGACGCAGCGGGACACAGCGGGGACACCACGGGACACAGCGTGACACAGTGGGACACAGCGGGACACTGCGGGGACACAGCAGGACAAAGCGGGGGACACAGCGGGACACAGCGGGACAAAGCGGGGGACACAGCGGGACACAGCGGAGACAGAGAAGGGCCACAGCGGGACACAGCGGTGACACAGCTGGACACAGCGGGGTACACAGCAGGACACAGCGGGCACACAGAGGGGACACAGCAGGACACAGTCGGACACAGCGGGACACAGCGGGGGACACATCGGAACACAGCGGGGGACCCAGCGAGGACATAGCGGGGGACACAGCGGGGGACACAGCGGGACACAACGGGGAACACAGCAAGGACACAGCGGGACACAGCGGGACACAGCGTCGATACAGAGGGGACTCAGCGGAGGACACAGCGGGGGACACAGCGGGGGACAAAGTGGGACACTACGGGACACAGTGTGACACAGCGGGATACAGCGGGGACACTGCGGGGACACAGCAGGATAAGCGGGGGACACAGCGGGACACAGCGGGACACAGCGGGCACACCGGGGACACAGCGGGACACAGCGGGACACAGTGGGGACACAGTGGGACCCAGCGGGACAAAGCGGAGGACACAGCGGGACACAGCGGGGGACACAGAGAGGACACATTGGGACACAGCGGGGGACACAGCGGGACACAGCCGGGGAAAAAGTGGGACACAGCGGGGACACAGCAGTGGACACAGCGGGAAACAGCGGGGGACACAGCCGGACACAGCAGGGGAAACAGTGGGGGACACAGCGGGACACAGCGGGGACACAACGGGACTCAGCGGGGGACACAGCAGTATACAGAAGGACACAGTGGGGACACAGCAGGGACACAGCGGAAACACAGCTGGACAGAGCGGGGACACAGCTGGGGACACAACGGGACACATCTTGGGACACAGCGAGGACCCAGCGGAACACAGCGTGGGACACAGCGAGGACACAGCGGGACACAGTGGGACACATCGGGGACACAGCAGTAGACACAGCGGGAACCAGTGGGGGACACAGCGGTACACAGCGGGGACTCACCAGGGGACACAGCGGGGGAAAAACTGGGACACCACGGGACACAGTGGGACACAGCGGGACACAGCGGGGACACTGCAGGGACATAGCGGGACACAGCGGGGTACACAGCGGGACACAGCAGTGGACACAGCGGGGACACAGCGGGACACAGCGGGGGACACAGCGAGGACACAGCGGGTCACAGCGGGACACAGCGTGGGACAAAGCAGGAGACAGCGGGGGACACAGCGAGGACACAGCTGGACACAGCAGGGTACACAGCGGGACACAGCGGGAGACACAGAAGGGTACACAGCGGGACACAGCGAAAAACACAGCGAGGTCACAGCGGGGGCCAAAGTAGGACAACACGGGACACAGTGTGACACAGTAGGACACAGCGGGGACACTGCAGGGGCCCAGCGGGACAAAGCGGGCGACACAGCGGTACACAGTGGGAACACAGCGGGGGACACAGCGGGGGACAGCAGGGGACAGAGAGGGGACAAAGCGGGACACAGCGGGGACACTGCTGGACACAGCGGGGTACACAGCGGGACACAGAGGGCACACAGTGGGGACACAGTGAGGGACACAGTGGGACACAGCGGGTCACAGCGGGGGACACAGCGGGACACAGCGGGGGACACAGCGGAACACAGCGTGGGACATATTGAGGACACAGCGGGACACAGCGGGACACAGCGGGACACAGCAGGGACACAGCAGGGACACAGTGGGGGACACAGCGAGGACACAGCGGGACACAGCGGGGACACTGCGGGAACATAGCGGGACACAGCGGGGTACACAGCGGGACACAGCGGAGTACACAGCTGGGGACCCAGCGGGACCCAGCAGGACACAGCGTCGATACAGCGGGGACACCGCAGGACATAGCGGGGTACACAGCTGGGGACACTTCGGGACACAGCGGTGGACACAGCGAGGACACAGCGGGACACAGCTGGGACACTGAGGGAACATAGAGGGACACAGCGGGTACACAGCGGGACACAGCGGGGGACACAGAGTGGTACACAGCGGGACACAGCTGGAAACATAGCGAGGTCACAGCGGGGGAAAAAGCGGGACAACACGGGACACAGTGTGACACAGTGGGACAGAACGGTGACACAGAAGGGGCAAAGCGGGACAAAGCAGGTACACAGCAAGACACAGCGGGACACAGCAGGGACCGAGCGGGACATAGCGGGACACAGCGGGACTCAGAGGGCACACATTGGGGACACAGAGGGGGACACAGCGGGACACAGCGGGTCACAGCGGGGGACACAGCGGGACACAGCGGGGAACACAGCGAGGACACAACGGCACCCAGCAGGACACAGCGTCGATACAGTGGGGACACAGGGTTACACAGCGTGGTACCCAGCTGTGGACAAAACGGGACAGAGTGGGGGCACAGCGAGACACAGCGGGACACAGCGAGGACAAAGCGGGACACATTGGTGACACAGCAGGGAAAACAGCAGGACACAGCAGCGGACACAGCGGGGGACACAGTGCGACACAGCAAGACATAGCATGGAGACAGCAGTAGACACATCGGGACATAGCAGGGGACACAGCTGGGGACACAACGGGACACAGCGGTGGACACAGCGAGGACACAGCAGGACCCACCGGGACCCAGCGGGGGACACAGCGAGGACACAGCAGGACATAGCGGGGGACACAGCGAGGACACAGCGGGGGACACAGCGGGACACAGCGGGGAACACAGCGAGGACACAGCGGGACCCAGCGGGACACAGCGTCGACACAGCGGGCACACAGCGTTACACAGCGTTACACAGCGTGGTACTCAGCTGTGGACACAAGAGGACACAGTGGGGGCACAGCCGGACACAGCGGGACACAGTGGGACACAGCGGGGACAAAGCGTGAGACACAGCGAGGGAAAGAACGAGAGATAGCAGGGAACACAGCGAGGACACAGCGGGACACAGCGTCGATACAGCGGGGACACAGCGTTACACAGCGTAGTACACATCTCTTTACACAACGGGACACAGTGGGGGCACAGCCGGACACAGCGGGACACAGTGGGACACAGCGGGGACAAAGCGTGAGACACAGCAGGGGACAGAGAAGGAGACAGCAGGGGACACAGCGAGGAAACAGCGGGACACAGCTGTGACACAGCGGGGACTCAGCGGGGGACACAGCGGGACACAGCGGGGGACACAGCGAGGACCCAGCGGGACCCAGCGGGACACAGCGTAGATACAGCGGGCACACAGCGTTACACAGCGTGGAACACAGCTGTGGACACAACGAAATACAGTGGGGGCACAGCGGGACACAGCGGGACACAGTGGGACACAGCGGGGACAAAGCGTGAGACACAGCGAGGGACAGAGCGGGAGACAGCGGGGGACACAGCGAGGACACAGCGGGACACAGCGGGGACTCAGCGGGGGACACAGCAGGAGACAAAGAGGGACACCACGGAACACAGCGGGACACAGCGGGAAACAGCAGTGACCCTGCGGGGACACAGTGGGACACAGCTGGGGACACAGCGGGACACAGAGGGGGACAGAGCGGGAAACAGAGGGGGACAGAGCGTGGGACACAGCGAGACACAGCAGGGACAAAGCTGGACACAGCGGGGTACACAGAGGGACACAGCGGGGACGCAGCGGGGAAACAGCGTGACACAGCAGGACACAGCGGGACACAGCGGGGGACACAGCAGTACACAGCAGGACAAAGCGGGACACAGCGGGGACACAGCAGAGACACAGCAGGGGACACAGCGGGACAGAGTGGGGTACACAGCTGGGGACACAGCGAGTACACAGCGGGACACAGTGGGACACATCGGGGATACTGCGGGAACATA
>NW_012297867.1:0-4178 GCF_000151885.1 Dipodomys ordii | reverse complement strand
CAGTAGGACACAGCGGAGACAGAGATGGGCCACAGCGTTGACACAGCCGTGACACAGCTGGACACAGCGGGGTACACAGCAGGACACAGCGGGACACAGCGGGGACTCACCAGGGGACACAGCGGGGGACAAACTGGGACACCACGGGACACAGTGGGACACAGCGGGACACAGCGGGGACACTGCGGGAACATAGCTGGACACAGCGGGGTACACAGCGCGACACAGCAGTGGACACAGCGGGGACACAGCGGGACACAGCGGAGGACACAGCGAGGACACAGCGGGTCACAGCGGGACACAGCGTGGGACAAAGCAGGAGACAGCGAGGGACACAGCGAGGACACAGCTGGACACAGCGGGGTACACAGCGGGACACAGCGGAGGACACAGAAGGGTACACAGCGGGACACAGAGAGAAACACAGCGAGGTCACAGCGGGGGCCAAAGCAGGACAACACGGGACACAGTGTGACACAGTGTGACACAGCGGGGACACTGCAGGGGCACAGCGGGACAAAGCGGGCGACATAGCGCGACACAGCAGGACACAGCGGGGGACACAGCGGGGGACAGCAGGGGACAGAGAGGGGACACAGCGGGACACAGCGGGGCACAGCTGGACACAGCGCGGTACACAGCGGGACACAGAGGGCACACAGTGGGGACACAGCAGGGACACAGCGGGACACAGCGGGTCACAGCGGGGGACACAGCGGGACACAGCGGGGGACACAGCGGAAGTCAGCGTGGGACATATCGAGGACACAGCGGGACACAGCGGGACACAGCGGGACACAGCAGGGACACAGCAGGGACACAGCTGGGGACACAGCGAGGACACAGCGGGACACAGCGGGGACACTGCGGGAACATAGCGGGACACAGCGGGGTACACAGCGGGACACAGCGGAGTACACAGCTGGGGACACAGCGGGACCCAGCAGGACACAGCGTCGATACAGCGGGGACACCGCAGGACATAGCGGGGTACACAGCTGGGGACACTTCGGGACACAGTGGTGGACACAGCGAGGACACAGCGGGACACAGCAGGGACACTGAGGGAACATAGAGGGACACAGCGGGTACACAGCGGGACACAGCGGGGGACACAGAGTGGTACAGAGCGGGACACAGCTGGAAACATAGCGAGGTCACAGCGGGGGAAAATGCGGGACAACACGGGACACAGTGTGACACAGTGGGACAGAACGGTGACACAGCAGGGGCAAAGCGGGACAAAGCAGGGACACAGCGAGACACAGCGGGACACAGCAGGGACCGAGCGGGACATAGCGGGACACAGCGGGACACAGAGGGCACACAGTGGGGACACAGCGGGGGACACAGTGGGACACAGCGGGTAACAGCGGGGGACACAGCGGGGGACACAGCGGGACACAGCGGGACACAGCGGGGGACACAGCAGAACACAGCGTGGGACATATCGAGGACACAGCGGGACACAGCGTGGACACTGCGGGAGCATAGCGGGACACAGCAAGGTACACAGCGGGACACTGCGGAGTACACAGCTGGGGACACAACGGGACACATCTTGGGACACAGCGAGGACCCAGCGGAACACAGCGTGGGACACAGCGAGGACACAGCGGGACACAGCGGGGACACAGCAGTAGACACAGTGGGGGACAAACTGGGACACCACAGGACACAGTGGGACACAGCGGGACACAGCGGGGACACTGCAGGGACATAGTGGGACACAGCGGGGTACACAGCGGGACACAGCAGTGGACACAGCGAGGACACAGCGGGACACAGCTGGGACACTGAGGGAACATAGAGGGACACAGCGGGTACACAGCGGGACACAGCGGGGGACACAGAGTGGTACACAGCAGGACACAGCTGGAAACATAGCGAGGTCACAGCGGGGGAAAAATCGGGACAACACGGGACACAGTGTGACACAGCGGGACAGAACGGTGACACAGCAGGGGCAAAGCGGGACAAAGCAGGGACACAGCGAGACACAGCGTGACACCGAGGGGGACACAGCGGGGGACAGCAGGGGACAGGGGACACAGCGGGACACAGCGGGGACACAGCTGGACACAGCGGGGTACACAGAGGGACACAGCGGGCACACACTGGGGACAAGGCGGGACACAGCGGATCTCAGCGGGAGACACAGAAGTACACAGCGGGACACAGTGGGACACACCGGGGAGACAGCAGGGACACAGTGGGGGACAAAGCGGGACACAGCGGGTCAGAGCGGGGGAAACAGCGGGACACAGCGGGAGACACAGAGGGGTACACAGCGGGACACAGCGGGGGACACAGCAAGGACACAGCGGAACACAGCGGGACACAGCGTCGATACAGTGGGGACAGAGCGGGTCACAGCAAGGACACAGCGGGACACAGCGGGACACAGCGGGGGACACAGCGGGACACAGCGGGGACACAGCGGGGACTCAGCGGGGGACACAGCGGGGGACACAGCGAGACACGGCGGGGACAAAGCTGGACACAGCGGGGTACACAGAGGGACACAGCAGGGACACAGCGGGGAAACAGCGTGACACAAAAGGACACAGCGAGACACAGCGGGGGACATAGCGAGGACACAGCTGCACACAGTGGGGAACACAGCAAGGACAGAGCGGGACACAGCGGGACACAGCGGGACACAGCGGGGGACACAGGAAGGACACAGCGGTACACAGAGGGGGACAGAGTGAGGACACATTGGGACACAGCGGGACTCAGCGGGGGACACAGCAGTACACAGCGGGACACAGCGGGACACAGCGGGGACACAGCAGGGACACAGCGGGGGACACAGCGGGACACAGCGGGGGACACAGAGGGGTACACAGCGGGACACAGCGGGGAAAAAAGTGAGGCCACAGCAGAACACAGCGTGGGACACAGCGAGGACACAGCGGGACACAGCGGGACACAGCGGGGACAAAGCAGTAGACACACCGGGACACAGTGGCGGACACAGCGGGACAAAGCGTGGGACACAGGGAGGACACAGCGGGACCCAGCGGGACACTGTTGGGACACAGCGGGACACAGCGAGGTACACAGCTGGGGACACAACGGGACACAGCAGGGAACACAGGGAGGACATAGCGGGACCCAGCGGGACACAGCGTCGATACAGCGGGCACACAGCGTTACACAGCGTGGTACTCAGCTGTGGACACAACGGGACACAGTGGGGGCACAGCCGGACACAGCGGGACACAGTGGGACACAGCGGGGACAAAGCGTGAGACACAGCGAGGGACAGAGCAGGAGACAGCGGGGAACACAGCGAGGACACAGCGGGACACAGCGGTGAAACAGCAGGGACTCAGCGAGGGACACAGCGGGGGACACAGCGGGACACAGCGGGGAACACAGCGAGGACACAACGGCACCCAGCAGGACACAGCGTCGATACAGCGGGGACACAGGGTTACACAGCGTGGTACCCAGCTGTGGACACAACGGGGCAGAGTGGGGGCACAGCGAGACACAGCGGGACACAGCGAGGACACAGCGGGACACATTGGTGACACAGCGGGGAAAACAGCAGGACAAAGCAGCGGACACAGTGGGGGACACAGCGCGACACAGCAAGACATAGCATGGACACAGCAGTAGACACATCGGGACATAGCGGGGGACACAGCTGGGGACACAACGGGACACAGCGGTGGACACAGCGAGTACATAGCAGGACCCACGGGGACCCAGCGGGGGACACAGCGAGGACACAGCAGGACACAGCGGGGGACACAGCGAGGACAAAGCGGGGGACACAGCGGGACACAGCGGGGAACACAGCGAGGACACAGCGGGACCCAGCGGGACACAGAGTCGATACAGCGGGCAAACAGTGTTACACAGCGTGGTACTCAGCTGTGGACACAACGGGACACAGTGGGGGCACAGCCGGACACAGCGGGACACAGTGGGACACAGCGGGGACAAAGCGTGAGACACAGCGAGGGACAGAGCGGGAGACAGCGGGGAACACAGCGAGGACACAGCGGGACACAGCGTCGATACAGCGGGGACACAGCGTTACAGAGCGTAGTACACATCTGTTTACACAACGGGACACTGTGGGGGCACAGCCGGACACAGTGGGACACAGTGGGACACAGCGGAGACAAAGCGTGAGACACAGCAGTGGACAGAGAGGGTGA
>NW_012297866.1:0-4178 GCF_000151885.1 Dipodomys ordii | reverse complement strand
GGAGAAGCAGCAGATTTTTTTTTGAATAACAAGCAGGAGAAGCAGAAGCACAAAGAGAAGTAGAAGCAGAAGAAGCAGAAGCAGAAGAAGAAGCAGTAGAAGCATAAGAAGCAGAAGCAGGAGAAGCAGAAATAGAAGAAATAAAGAAGCATAAGATGCAGAAGCATATGGAGAAACAGAAGAAGGAGAAAGAGCAGCTGAAGGTGAAGCAGAAGGAGATGCAGAAGCAGAAAGAGAAGCAGAAACAGAAGGAGAAGAAGAAGGAGAAGTTGGAGAATTAGAAGAAGCAGAAGCAAAAGAGAAGGAGAAGAAGGAGAAGGAGAAGCAGAAGGAGAAGGGCAAGCAGGAGAAGCAGAAGAAGCAGAAGCAGGAGAAGCAGAAGAAGAAGAAACAGAAGAAAGAGAAGGAGCAGAAGGAGAAGCAGAAGGAGAAACAGAAAGAGAAGCAGAAGAAGCAGAAGAAGCAGTAGCAGGAGAAGCAGAAGCAGAAGAAAGAGAAGAAGCCCAAGAAGCAGAAGGAGAACCTGAAGCAGAAGGACAAGCAGAAGCAGCAGAAGCTAGAAAAGCAGAAGCAGAAGAAAGAGAACAAGGAGAAGAAGCAGAAGCAGAACGAGAAGCAGAAGAAGAAGAAGGAGAAAGAGAAGGATTAGGAGTAGGAGGATCAGAAGGAGAATCAGAAGCAGAAAGAGAAGCAGAAGGAGAAGCAGAAGGAGAAACAGAAGAAGCAGAAGTAGGAGAAGCAGAAGCAGAAGCAGAATGAGAAGCACAAGAAGGAGAAATTGAAGGAGAAGGAGAATGAGACGGAGAAGCAGAAGGAGAAGTAGGAGAAGCAGAAAAAGAAGCAGGAGGAGCAGAAGCAGAAGAAACAGAAGAAGGAGAAGAGCAGAAGTAGACGGAGAAACAGAAGCAAAAGGAGAAGCAGAAGAAGCAGAAGCTGAAGCAGAAGAAACTGAAAAAGCAGAAAAAGAAGAAGAAGCAGAAGAAGAACAAGCAGGAAAAGCAGAAGAAGAAGGAGGAGAAAGAGAAGGATTAGGAGTAGGAGAAACAGACAGATAAGCAGAAGCAGAAAGAGAAGGAGAAGGAGAAGGAGAAGCAGGAGAAGCAGAAGAAGCAGAAGCAGGAGAAGCAGAAGCAGAATGAAAAGCAGAAGAAAGAGAAATTGAAACAGAAGAAGATGCAGAAGGAGAAGCAGAAGCAGAAGGAGAAGCAGAAGAAGGAGAAACAGAAGGAGAAGCATAAAGAGAAACAGAAGGAGAAGCAGGATAACAGAAGCAGGAGAAGCAGAATCAAAAGAAATAGAAGAAGGATAAAAAGCAGAAGCAGAAAGAGAAGCAGAAACAGAAGGAGAAGCAGAAATAGAAGCTGAAGAAGCAGAAGCAGAACCTGAAGAAGAAGGAGAAGCAGGAGAAGCAGAAGAAGCAGAATCTGGAGAAGAAGGAGAACCAGAAGGAGAAGCAGAAGCAGAAAGAGAAGCAAAAGCAGAAGGAGAAGCAGAAAGAGAAGCAGCAGGAATAGCAGAATAACGAGAAGGAGAAACAGAAGAAGAAGAATGAGAAGCAGAAGGAGAAGCAGGAAAAACAGAAGAAGCAGAAACAGACGGAGAAGCAGAAGAAGGAGAAGCAAAAGCAGAAGAAGAAGCAGAAGGAAAAGCACAAGCAGAAGGAGATGCAGAAGGAGTAGCAGGAGAAGCAGAAGAAGCAGAAGCAGAAGGAGAAGAAGAAGGAGAAGAAGCAGAATCAGAAGAAGCAGAAGGAGAAGTAGAAAGAGAAGCCGACGAAGAGAAGCAGAACGAGAAGCAGGAGAAGCAGAAGAAGCAGAGCGGGAGAAGCAGAAGAAGAAGAAATAGAAGGAGCAGAAGCAGAAGGAGGAGCAGAAGCAGAAGCAGAAGGAGAAGCAGAAGGAGAAGCAGAAAGAGAAGCAGGAGAAGTAGAAGAAGCAGAAGCAGAAGAAACAGGAGAAGCCGAAGAAGCAGAATCAGAATCTGAAGAAGGAGAAACAGAAGAAGCACAATGTGAAGAAGAAGCAGAAGAAACAGAAATAGTACAATAAGCAGAAGCAGAAGGAAAAGCAGAAGAAGAAGAAGGAGAAGGCGAAAGAGAAAGATTAGGAGTAGGAGAAGCAAAAGGATAAGCAGAAGCAGAAAGAGACGCAGAAGGAGAAGCAGCACGAGAAGTAGGAGAAGCAGGAGAAGCAGAAGAAGCAGAAGCAGGAGAAGAAGAAGGAGAACCAGAAGGAGAAGCAGAAGCAGAAAGAGAAGCAAAAGCAGAAGTATAAGCAGAAGGAGAAGCAGAAGAAACAGAAGAAGCAGAGGCAGTAGCAGAAGAAGCAGAAGATGCAGAAGCAGAAGGAGAACCACAAGGAAAAGCAGAAGAACGAGAAGGAGAAGGAGAAACAGAATTAGAAGCAGAAAGAGAAGCAGAAAAAGGAGCAGGAGACGGAAAAGCAGCAGGAGAAGCAGAAAGAGCAGCAGAAGGAGAAGCAGGAGATACAGAAACAGGAGAAGCAGAAGTAGAAGAATCAGGAGAAGGACAAGAAGCAGAAGCAGAAGGAGAAGCAGAAACAGAAGGAGAAGCAGAAAGAGAAGGAGGGGAAGCAGAAGAAGCAGAAGCAGGAGAAGAAGAAGGAGAACCAGAAGGAGAAGCAGAAGTAGAAGCAGAAGGAACAGAAGAAGCAGAGGCAGTAGCAGAAGAAGCAGAAGATGAAGAAGCAGAAGGAGAAGCCGAAGGAAAAGCAGAAGAACGAGAAGGAGAAGGAGAAACAGAATGAGAAGCAGAAAGAGAAGCAGAAGAAGGAGCAGGAGACGGAAAAGCAGCAGGAGAAGCAGAAAGAGCAGCAGAAGGAGAAGCAGGAGATACAGAAACAGGAGAAACAGAAGTAGAAGAATCAGGAGAAGGACAAGAAGCAGAAGCAGAAGGAGAAGCAGAAACAGAAGGAGAAGCAGAAAGAGAAGGAGGGGAAGCAGAAGAAGCAGAAGCAGGAGAAGCAGAAGCATAAGAATCCGAAGAAGCAGAAGCAGAACCTGAAGCAGAAGGAGAAGCAGGGGAAGCAGAAGAAGCAGAATCTGGAGAAGCAGAATGACAAGTTGAATGAGAAGCAGAAGCAGAAAGAGAATGAAAAGCAGAAGGAGAAGCAGAAGAAACAGAAGAAGTAGAAGCAGTAGCAGTTGTAGCTGAAGCAGAAGGAGAAGCCGAAGGAAAAGCAGAAGAACAAGAAGGAGAAGGAGAAACAGAAGGAGAAGCAGAAGGAGAAGCAGAAAGAGAAGCAGGTAAAGCAGAAGAAGAAGAAGCAGAAGGAGAAGCAGAAGAAGGAGAAGGAGAAGCAGAAGCAGAAGAAGATGCAGAAGGAGAAGCAGGAGAAGCAGAAGAAGCAGAAGCAGAAGGAGAAGCAGGAAAAGCAGAAGAAGCAGAAGCAGAAGAAGGAGAAGGAGAAGCAGAAGAAGAAGAAGGAGCATAAGGACAAGCACAAGCAGAAGAAGATGCAGAAGGAGAAACAGAAGTTGAAGGAGAAGCAGAAGTAGGAGAAGGAGAAGGAGGAGAAGCAGAAGCAGAAGGAGAAGCAGAAGCGGAATGAGAAGCAGAAAGAAAAGCAGGAGATGCACAAGAAGCAGAAGCAGGAGAAGCCGAAAGAGAAGAAGCAGAAGAAGCAGAAACAGAAGCAGAAGTAGAAGCAGAAGCAGAAGGAGAAGCAGCAGAACAAGTAGAACCAGAAATTCAGGCAGGAGAAACAGAAGAAGCAGAAGCAGAAAGAGAAGCAAAAAGAGAAGCAGAAGGAGAAGTAGAAAAAGCAGCAGAAGGAGAAGCAGCAGAAGAAGCAGAAAAACAAGCAGGAGAAGCAGAAGCAGAAAGAGAAGTAGAAGCAGAAGAAGCAGAAGAAGCAGAAGCAGAAGAAGAAGCAGTAGAAGCATAAGAAGCAGAAGCAGGAGAAGCAGAAGCAGAAGAACAAGAAGAAGCATAAGAAGCAGAAGCAGAAGCAGAGGGAGAAACAGAAGAAGGAGAAGGAGCAGCAGAAGGTGAAGCAGAAGGAGATGGAGAAGCAGAAAGAGAAGCAGCAACAGAAGGAAAAGAAGAAGGATTAGTTGGAGAAGCAGAAGAAGCAGAAGCAGAAAGAGAAGCAGAAGAAGGAGAAGGAGAAGCAGAAGCAGAGGAAAGGAAGGAGAAGCAGAAGAAGCAGAAGCGGGAG
>NW_012297865.1:0-2405 GCF_000151885.1 Dipodomys ordii | reverse complement strand
ACAGCGGGACACAGCGGGACACAGCGTCGATAGAGCGGGGACACAGCGGGACACAGCGGTGACACAACCGGACTCAGCGGGGGACACTGCGGGACTCAGCGCGACCCAGCGGGGACACTGCAAGGACACAGCGGGGGACACAGCGGGACACAGCGGGCGACACAGGGGGAACAAAGCGGGACACAGCAGGGGACACAGAGAGTACTCAGCGGGACACATCTGGGACACAGCGGGAATCAGCGGGAGACACAGCGGGACACAGTGGGACAGAGCGGGGACACAGCAGGGACACAGCGGGGGACACAGTGGGACAGAGCAGGGGACACAGCAGGGGAAACAGAGGGACAGAGCGGGACACAGCGGGGGACACAGGGTTGACAGAGCGGGACACAGCGGGGGACACAGTGAGGACACATTGGGACACAGTGGGGACACTGCGGGACTCAGCGTGGGACACAGCAGTACACAGCGGAACCCAGCGGGACACAGCGTCGATACAGCGGGGACACAGCGGGGTACATAGCTGGGGACACAACGGGACACAGTGGGGGCCATAGCGGGACACAGCGGGACACAGCGGGACACAGGGGGTCACAGAGGGGACAAAGCGGGGACTCAGCAGGGGACACAGCGGGTGACAAACGGGACACCACGGAATACAGGGGAATACAGCGGGACACAGCGGGGGACACAGCAGGACACAGCGGGACACAGAGGTGGACACAGCGGAACACAGCATGGGACAGAGCGGGGGACACAGCGGGACACAACGGGGACAAAGCGGCACTCAGCGGGGGACACAGGAGGGGACAAAGTGGAACACCACGGGACACAATGTGACACAACAGGACACAGCGGGGACACTGTGGGGAAACAGCGGGACAAAGCAGAGGACATAGTGGGACACAGCGGGACACAGCGGGGGACAGAGCAGGTGACAGCGGGGGACAGAGAAAGGACAGAGCGGGACTTTTGCGGTGACACCGCTGGACACAGTGGGGTACACAGCAGGACACAGCGGGCACACAGCGGGGACACAGCGGGACACATCGGGACACAGTGGGGACAGAGCGGGACACAGAGGGACACAGTGGGGTACACAGCGGGACACACGGGGGACACAGTGAGGACACAGCGGGATACAGCGGGGACAAAGCGGGGGTCACAGTGGGACACAGCGGGACACAGCGGGGGACATAGTGGGACACAGCGGGGGACACAGCGACGACAAAGCGGGACACAGCAGGGAAACAGCAGGACTCAGCAGGGTCACAGCGGGGCACAGCGGGACACAGCGGGACACAGCAGGGACACAGCAGGGGACACAGCAGGACACAGCGTGGGACACAGCGGGTCACAGCGGGGAATACAGAGGGACACAGTGGGGAACACAGAGGGACACAGCGGGACACAGCGGGTACAGCGGGGACATAGAAGGGGACAGCGGGGACCCACCAGGGGACAACGTGGACACAGCGGGACACAGCGGGGGACACAGCGGGACACAGCGGGGGACACAGGGGGGACAAAGCGGGACACAGCGGGGGACACAGTGGAATACAGCGGGACACAGCGGGGACACAGCCGGGACACAGCGGGTGACACAGTGGGACAGAGCAGGGGATACAGCAGGGGCCACAGAGGGACACAGCGGGACACAGCGGGGGACACAGCGAGGACACAGCGGGACACAGCAGGGGACACAGCGAGGACATATTGGGACACAGCGGGTACACAGCGGGACTCAGCGGGGGACACAGCAGGACACAGCGGGACATAGCGGGACACAGCGGGGCACAACAGGGACACAGCATGTGACACAGCAGGGGACACAGCGGGACACAGCGGGGGACACAGCAGGACACAGCAGGGGACACAGGGAGGACACAGCGGGACACAGCGAGGGACACAGCGGGGGACACAGTGGGACACAGCGGGGTACACAGAGAGGACACAGCGGGACCCAGCGGGACACAGCATCGATACAGCGGGGACACAGCAGGACAAAGCGGGGTACACAGCTGGGGACACAACGGGACACAGTGGGGGACATAGCGGGACACATCGGGAAACAGCGGGACACAGCGGAGCACAATGGGGAAAAACTGGGAGACACAGCAGGGAACAGAGCAGGACACAGCAGGGACACAGTGGGACAGAGCAGGGGATACAGCAGGGGCCACAGAGGAACACAGCGGGACACAGCGGGACACAGCGGGGGACACAGCGAGGACTCATTGGGACACAGCGGGTACACAGCGGGACTCAGCGGGGGACACAGCAGGACACAGCGGGACACAGCGGTACACAGCGGGACACAGAGGGGCACAGTGGGGACAAAGTGGGCGACACAGCGGGGAACAGAGCAGGACACAGCAGGGGACACAGCGAGGACACAGCGGTGA
>NW_012297864.1:0-4180 GCF_000151885.1 Dipodomys ordii | reverse complement strand
CCTCGGTGTCCCAATCTGTGTCCCGCTGTGTCCCACCGTGTACCCCGCTGTGTCACGCTATGTTCCCGCAATGTCCCCGCTGTGTCCTGCTGTGTCCCACTGTGTCCTCGATGTGTCCCCCGCTGTGTCCCGTTGTGTCCCCAGCTGTGTACCCCGCTCTGTCCCGCTGTGTCCCCGCTGTATCGACGCAGTGTCCCGCTGGGTCCCGCTGGGTCCTCGCGGTGTTCCCCGCTGTGTACCGCTCTGTACCCCTCTGTGTCCCCCGCTGTGTCCCGCTGTGTAGTGCTGTGTCCCCCGCTGAGTCCTGCTGTGTCCCCGCTGTGTCCAAATGTGTCCTCGCTGTGTCCCCCGCTGTGTCCCGCTATGTCCCCGCTGTGTCCCAAGCTGTGTCCCGCTGTGTCTCGCTGTGTACCCCGCTGTGTCCCGCTCTGTTTCCGCGGTGTCCTGGCTGTGTCCCTGCTGTGTCCTGCTGTGTCCTCGATGTGTCCCCCGCTGTGACCCGTTGTGTCCCCAGCTGTGTACCCCACTGTGTCCCGCTGTGTCCCCGCTGTATCGACGCTGTGTCCCTCTGTGTCCCGCTGTGTCCTCGCTGTGTTCCCAGCTGTGTCCCGCTGTGTCCCCCGCTGTGTCCCGCTGTGTCCCCTGCTGTTTCCCCGCTGTGTCCCTCTGTGTACCCCGCTGTGTACAGCTTTGTCTCTGATGTGTCTCGCTGTGTCTCACGCTCTATCCCCCTCTGTGTCCCGCTGTGTCCCCCGCTGTGTCCCGCTGTGTACCCGCAGGGTCAAGCTGTTTCGAGCTGTGTCCCGCTGTGTTCCGTGGTGTCCCACTTTGTCCCCCACTGTGTCCCCATCTGAGTCCCCGCTGTGTCCCAGCTGTGTCCCGCTGTGTCCTCGCTGTGTCCCCCGCTGTCTCCCACTCTGTCCCCTGCTGTGTCTCACGCTTTATCCCGTCTGTGTCCCACTCTGTCCCGCTGTGTCCCGCTGTGCCCACACTGTGTCCCGTTGTGTCCACATCTGTGTACTCCGCTGTGTCCCGCTGTGTCCCCGCTGTAACGACGCTGTGTCCCGCTGGGTCCTGCTGTGTCCTCACTGTGTTCCCCGCTGTGTCCCGCTGTGTCCCCGCTGTGTGCCCGCTGTGTCCCGCTGTGTACTTCGTTGTGTCCAGCTGTGTCACCGCTGTGTTCCCGCTGTGTCCCCCGCTGTGTCCCACTGTGTCCTCACTGTGTCCCCCTCTGTGTCCCGCTGTGTCCCCCGCTATATCCCGCTGTGTCCAGCTGTGTCCCGCTCTGTCCCCGCTTTGTGCCCGCTGTGTCCCGCTGTGTACTCCGTTGTGTCCAGCTGTGTCACCGCTTTGTCCCGCTGTGTCCTCTCTTTGTCTCCACTGTCCACCGCTGTGTCCCCCGCTGTGTCCCGCTGTGTCCCGCTGTGTCCCCCGCTTTGTCCTGCTGTGTCGACGCAGTGTTCCCTCTGTGTCCAGCTGTGTCACACTGTATCCCATGGTGTCCCGCTTTTTCCCCCGCTGTTTCCCCCGCTGAGTCCCCTTTGTGTCCCCATTGTGTCCCGCTGTGTCCCGCTGTGTCCTAGCTGTGTCCCCCGCTGTGTCCCGCTGTATCCCCGCTGTGTCCCAAGCTGTGTCCCGCTGTGTCCCGCTGTGTACCCCGCTGTGTCCCGATGTATCCCCGCTGTGTCCCAAGCTGTGTCCTGCTGTGTCCCACTGTGTCCTCGCTGTGTCCCCCGCTGTGTCCCGTTGTGTCCCCAGCTGTGTACCCCGCTGTGTACCGCTGTGTCCCCGCTGTTTCGATGCTGTGTCTTGCTGTGTCCCACTGTGTCCTCGCTGTGTCCCCCATTGTGTTCTGCTGTGTCCCCCGCTGTGTCCCGCTGTGTCCCCCGCTGTGTCCCGCTGTGTCCCCGAAGGGTCACCACTGTTTCGCGCTGTGTCCCGCTGTGTTCCGTGGTGTCCCGCTTTGTCCCCCGCTGTGTCCCCAGCTGAGTCCCCGCTGTGTCCCCGCTGTGTCCCGCTGTGTCCTCGCTGTGTCCCCCGCTGTCTCCCGCTCTGTCCCCCGCTGTGTCTCACGCTTTATCCCGTCTGTGTCCCACTCTGTCCAGCTGTGTCCCGCTGTGTCCACCACTGTGTCCCTTTGTGTCCCCAGCTGTGTAACCCGCTGTGTAACGCTGTGAATCCCGCTGTATCGAGGCTGTGTCACGCTGGGTCCCGCTGTGTCCTTGCTCTGTTATTCGTGGTGTCCCCCTCTGTCCCCCGCTGTGACCCCCGCTCTGTCCTACTGTGTCCCCCGCTGTGTCCCGTTTTTTCCCGCTGTGTCCCCCGCTGTGCCCCTGCTGTGTCCCCGCTGTGTCACGCTGTGTCCTGCTGTGTCCCGTTGTGTCCCGCTGTAACCCTGCTGAGTCCCCCTGTGTCCCAGCTGTGTCCTGCTGTGTCGTCGCTCTGTCCTCCGCTGTGTCCCGCTGTGTCCTCTGCTGTGTCCCTCTGTGTCACTCTGTGTCCCGCTGTATCCCGCTGTGACCCCGCTGAGTCACCGCTGTGTCCCCGCTGTGGCCCACTGTGTCCTCGCTGTATCGACGCTGTGTCCCGCTGTGTCCCGCTGTGTCCTCTCTGTGTCCCCCGCTCTCTCCCGCTCTGTCCCCCGCTGTGTCTCACGCTTTGTCCCCGATGTGTCCCACTGTGTTCCGCTGTGTCCCGCTGTGTCCCCACTGTGTCCCGTTGTGTCCACAGCTGTGTACCACGCTGTGTAATGCTGTATTCCCGCTGTTTTGACGCTGTGTCCCGCTGTGTCCCTCAGTGTCCCCCGCTGTGTCCCCCAATGTGTCCTCGCTGTGTTCCCCGCTGTGTCCCGCTGTGTCCTCGCTGGGTCCCCCGCTGTGTCCCGCTGTGTCCCCGGCTGTGTCCCGCTGTGTCCCGCTCTGTCCCTGTTGTGTCCCGCTGTGTCCTGCTGTGTCCTCGCTGTGTCCCCTGCTGTCTCCCGCTCTGTCCCCCTCTACGTCTCACGATTTGTCCTCGATGTGTCCAACTGTGTCCCGCTCTGCCCCCACTGTGTCCCGCTGTGTCCACAGATGTGAACCATGCTATGTAATGCTGTATCCCCGCTGTATCGACGCTGTGTCCCCCACTGTGTCCCGCTGTGTCCTCGCTGGGTCCTCCGCTGTGTCCCGCTGTGTCCCCCGCTGTGTCCCGCTGTGTCCCGCTCTGTCCCGTTCTGTCCCTGCTGTGTCCCGCTGTGTACTGCTGTGTCCTTGCTATGTCCCCCGCTGTCTCCCGCTCTGTCCCCCACTGTGTCTCACGATTTGTCCTCGCTGTGTCCCACTGTGTCCCGCTCTGTCCCACTGTGCCCCCACTGTGTCCCGTTGTGTGCACAGATGTGTACCACGCTGTGTAACGCTGTATCCCAGCTGTATCGACGCTGTGTCCCGCTGGGTCCCGCTGGGTCCTCGCTCGGTCCACCGCTGTGTCCCACTGTTTCCACCGCTGTGTCCCGCTGTGTCCCCAGGTCTCTCCCCCTGTGTCCACCGCTGTGTCCCGCTGTTTCCCCCGCTGTGTCCCGCTGTGTCCTCGCTGTGTCCCCTGCTGTCTCCCGCTCTGTCCCCCGCTGTGTCTCACGCTTTGTCCCCGCTGTGTCCCACTGTGTTCCGCTGTGTCCCGCTGTGCCCCCACTGTGTCCCGTTGTGTCCACAGCTGTGTACCACGCTGTGTAAGGCTGTATCCCCGCTGTTTCGACGCTGTGTCCCGCTGTGTCCCGCAGTGTGCCCCGCTGTGTCCCCAGCTGTGTCCTCGCTGTGTCCCCCGCTGTGTCCCGCTGTGTCCCGCTCTGTCCACCGCTGTGTCCCGCTGTGTCCACCGCTGTGTACCGCTGTGTCCCCAGTTGTGTCCCACTGTGTCCCGCTGTGGCCCCCTCTGTGGCCCCCGCTGTGTCCCGCTGTGTCCCCCGCTGTCTCCCGCTGTGTCCACTGCTGTGTCCCCGCTGTGTCCCACTTTTTCCCCCGCTGTGTCCCGCTGTGTCCTCGCTGTGTCTCCCGCTGTGTCCCGCTTTGTCCTCGCTGTGTCCCGCTGTGTCCCCCGCTGTGTCCTGATGTGTCCCGCTTTGTCCCGCTGTGTCCCTGCTGTGACCCTCAGTGTCCCAGATAGTGTCCCCGCTGTGGCCCCTCTGTGTCCTGCTGTGTCCCGCTCT